>NC_133343.1:10089029-10389029 GCF_030506205.2 Paramisgurnus dabryanus
GTTGTCCATAAATAAGTCTTTTAGTTTGAAATTACATAAGGATAAAAACTAATGACAGAATGGTCATTTTTCGGCAAACGGTTCCTTTAAAAGTCAGATGCATTGAGGATGCGTAACTGTGTGTGTGCGTGTATGAGGGGCTAAAACGAAGAACAGACAAACATTATAAGCGTCTCTAATAAGACTTTAGGCTTTTGGGAGGCTTCCCCCTGGTGTAGGCCTGGTGCTGAGATAAGCCGACTCTGTTGTTGTCTCGCTAAAATCAACAAAGGAAACAGGCGAAGGGAGAGTTGCTCGTCCCCATGCAAAGCGGGTTTTCGTGGCGCCAGAGCATTTAGCCGCATTAGAAATCATTAAGGCTGGGCTCTAAAGAATAGTGTGCCAGTCTAGTCAGCACCAGTTTACTGGGTCTCAATAAGTCTGGCACAACTGACTCACTCATGATTCATGTGTTTTTTAAGAAAAACTTGTGTATGTGTACGCGCTCAGGTTACGCACTTACCCTCTGCTAATCCGTATCCCTCTGTGTAGGATACACGAGAGATAAAAGCGTGTCTGGTTTTTGCTTCCGACCAGCAGGTGTGTGTGTGTATAAACTGCTGCAGCATCCTGCAGGATGCTCAGGGACACGCGCACACACTGTTCAGATAATGGAGTGTGTGTGGACTTCACAGGCTCAGTGGGCAGCCCCAGGAGGCGAGCATCCTCGCAGCGATAGCAGAGGACGAGGAGCGTAAACGCGTCAGAAAACGATTGTGCAAGAGAGCAAGAGACTGCCGTAAGCCGCTCTATTCTTTCTTTGTCACATTCACTCATTTGGTCTCTCTCTCTTGCCGATATAATAAATGGTCAGGGCTGGAGGGGTCAGCAGCTGGAGTCTAGGGAATCATTAGAGTGGCAGGCTGCAGGGCTTGAGCCGCGCACTCTGAGAACCTCTGGCCCGTATGTGCTAAGTACCCAAACTGTGCATTCAGACGACCACGGCCATGCTGAGCTGAGCAGCATTGGGATTTGGCCCAGAACGCCGTCATTCGTCTCTGGCCATCCCAGGCAGCCGCTGGGTACATTGAACACTGATCTATGATGAGAAAGGGCCATCCTCACCCACAACAGAGCACAGAGTAACACACATGAGGGGCGACACAGAGCCCTTTGCTACAATCAGACAGCTTTTTACAAATGGCATTTGAGCATCTTGAAAAGTTGTTCTTTATGCATTGCACTTGCACTTTCTAGGTCATTAAATTGACAACAATCTTAGGCCACTTTTCGTTGACAAAGACAGTGGAGGTGTGCTAATTTAAGAGCTAACTATTTGTAACTATTATACTAACCATAACACCACAGCTCCAACCAGACGATATTTTAAGGGGGCGATATGCAAACTAATATCAACCTAATAAAAGTTTGCAGTATGTTTCATTGCTGTATATTTTTCACTGAAAATTATGCTCTCCTGCATGGTCTTACCCTAATGTAACAAAATGAAAATTATAGCTGCAATATCTACTTGTACATATCTCATTACCTTACCCCATTTCGAAAGGTGAGGCTTATAATAATAATTTATAAAAGTTGAGCTGTCAGGTACAGTTTTGCGGGAAATGTCAGTTAGATGCAGTGTTGGGCAAGTTACTTCCAAAGTGTAATACATTACATATTACAAATTACTGTCATTTGAAAGTAATTAGTTACATTACAATATTACTGACTCTGAACTGTAATGAGTTACATTACTTTTGCGTTACTTTGAGTTACTTTCATCAAAATAACAGAAGTATGACTAGGCATTATAAAATGTTAAAATGTAGTTTATTGATGCTTATAAATCTAGAAGTTATGTGTTGGCCCTCGAGCTTTGAATAGGCACAGTAAAGACTTATGGCAAAAAACAGTAACAATGACTGTCAAATTCATAAACATGGACAAATGATCTGGTAAAAGTCTGGTAAATGATGGTAGACATACCAAACACAATAAAGCTAGAGCCCACTGTAATGCAAACTATAGACTAATAACATGGCAAGACACGCAACCTCTTTTCATTTCTATTCTTTAATTCACTTTAAATTCAGATTCACAGCACAAACCTGGCATGCACTGGGTTGACACAACTTATCAAAAAGTGCTATTGGAGGATTAGGCCTCAAGCAGTACAACTCATTTCAGTATAATATAAGGATTACATGTAGGTTAACATATAATTGCTTAATAAAACACAGACAAACAGAGGAACACTGTTTTTGCCAAACAATGAATATAGGCTCCCATACAAAGGCTGGTAAAAACTTTAACTAGTGTTGTTTAAATGTACTATTTAAATAACCATGTTTAAGTCTACATTAATGTTATGTTGTAGTTTAGGTTGCTGTTTGTAATAAAACTGTAGATAGCATAGGAATAGTGTAACACAGGTTAGAATTTAGCAATATATGAAACGGTTAGAAAATAATATAATTTTCAAATAATTTTAATTCTAATAAAATGCTAAAAGTTTTAAACAAAAAGCTGATTAAAGTCATTGTAGTTTAAAATAATAAAATAATAAATTGATTAAAGATGACTAAATGCTTAAGTGATGTAATCAGTCTAAGCCGAGACTGCGTGTGATGTTATAGACGTGAGACGCAGAGCAGTGAGAGACACGCATTGCTGATCGCGAGAGAAACACCAAAGTGAATCTGAGGCAAATATCTACATAATCCTTTCTGATATTCAAATAATATGATGCATATTATGTTGTAGACCTATTATTTAACTATATTGGGTGATTTTTAGAACGGGATTATTGATATTGTCGCGGATGATTCCTGATTGAGAACCCCTGTAAAATCCAATGCGGGTTTAAAAGTGTATGAAACCCCCCGGATTTGGTTAGGTTTTTTTGTGTGATTGGATCAAACCCTTCGTATACCGTGATGGCGAGCCTCCCAACCGAACTGTTGATTTGAGAGAACTGAAGACGGAGAAATCCTTTGCAAACCCTTGGATTAGTGTTTACTACTGATCAGGTGGAATTCATTTCATTGTGTATATTCTGATCGGAGGGAAATCAGATTTTCCTTCATTGATTTCTTTGCACTACTGACTGTTGAAACACAGTTCTCATCTACATTGAAGGACTTTTGCATACACTAACATATCTTTTCATTCGGATGACAAAAGAACATTCATTTATACACAGACTGAGAAGATATTGACTGATATCGCTTGATTGTTCAAAGAGTTAAACTGTTCTAATTGAACTATTGTGATGATGTACTTTTAAATGATGTACTTTTCTTTATTTTGATTGTTTTATTTGGGTAAATCTTTTCTATGAGTAAAATATAAAAGGTTGAACCGGAAAACACTAAAACCCAAATATAAGAAAAGCTCTTATTAAACTGAAAGTAAGTGAAACTAAATATCTATAAACCAAAATAGAAACTAAACAACTTATACATAAATCAAATAACTAGGAGCAAATAGAAGATAAACTATTTAAATAGTTAACAGAGCTAAAAGATAAAAGATAAAAGAACAACGAACAATTATTTCATTTGTTTTATTTGTTTCATTTTATTATTTTTTTGATTGTGTTACATTTGTTTCCAGTATTATTTTGCACTAACAAAAATACAATTCAGTCGTTTTCTACTTATTATCTGTGTCCTAGTGTGCCTTAATTATTTACACTCCTGTAACGAGCCTAATCACTGGTCCAATATCAGGTATTTAGAGCAACCTGTACCTGTTTTAGAAACTGTTGTTACAGAAGTGGCGAGCCAGCAGCCAGGAGTGGTATAGTTTGTAAAGTTTAAAATTTTAAAAAGGCACAAAGAAGAAAAAATCAAACTAAGTGGTGCAAATAGTCAAAATGGAAGTAATTGAGCTTGAAAACGTTGTAATTGAAAATGCAGTAATAATTAGGGGACTAACCAACACAGAAATTGATGAAGATCTAACTGACTTCCTAAACAAATATGGTAGAATCCATAGACACCTTACCATAGACGATCCCAAATCGCCTCACCATAAAGAAGTCATTGTAGAGTATGGCAGTCATTCTGCAATAGTGGCTCTGAAACCCCTGTTGCCCTACACTTTCAATAGCCCACACAACGTAGCTTACCACATAAAGCTTCTAGCAAGTGTTTATGCATCAGCAGTAACTGAGAGTGCCACAACCCATTATTTTGCTGAATTAAAGAAGGTAGCAAAGCTCAGTGGGAAAACTTTCGACGATCTCTTGAAAGAGCAGCTTCTTGCAAATGCAACTGATGTTGTTGACAATCCAGCAGATGTAGATGACCGTGAGTCAATTAAAATTACTGGTCACACTCTTTCTGACATAATGTTTCCAACCAAGCGAACTGAGCATTCAGATGAGAGATGGAACTCTGAGACAGCCCGAAGAGTTAGTACAGGAAGTTTCTCACCCACACTTGAGACAAAAGATGTAAACCCACCTGAAGTCCAAAGAATGATCATTGAGCACATTGTAAAAAGTGAGGGAGCTTCGAACTCTAGTGCGTCATTCAGGCTAAGAGTGTTCTCAGGCAAAGTTCCCAGACCGATTAGTGAAGTTGATTATGATACCTGGCGGAACAGCGTAGAGTTAATTCTCCAAGATCCTTCTCTGTCTGACTTATATCGTTCCAGGAAGATCTTAGACAGCCTGCTCCCGCCAGCGTCGGAGATTGTCAAGCAGTTAGGTGCAAAAGCCTTACCTGCTGCTTACCTTGATGTTCTTGATAGTGCTTTTGACACCGTAGAAGATGGTGACAACCTCTTTGTTAATTTTTTGAACACGCTGCAAAATGCAGGGGAAAAACCTTCCTTGTACTTACAACGATTGTACACCAACCTTCTCAAAGTGATGAAAAGAGGCGGTATTCCTGTCCATGAAGCTGACCGACAGCTCCTGAAACAATTCTGTCGAGGCTGTTGGGATGAGACTCTAATAACTAACCTTCAGCTTGAACAAAAAAGGAACAAACCACCTGCTTTCCCTGAGCTACTTTTGCAATTGAGAAGTGAAGAAAACAAGTACTTCACAAAAGAAAGTCGCATGAAGCAGCACTTAGGAGTACAGAGACAGAAAGCTAGTTCTCATGTCGTCACTGCTAATCCTCTTGATCTTAACCACAATGAAGTTTCAGAACATACAGAAGTGGCCGAATTAAAGAAACAAATCGCTAAACTTCAGAGCCAGCTTTCTAAGCAGAGGAGCGTATCGACAAGACAAAGTGAATTGCAGTCAAATGATGCTGTTCTTGAGCTAAAGCAACAAGTCACAGAACTCCAGAGTCAGATGACCAAGCTCAGAATACATAAAAACTCAGAGCCAAAGAGCAATTTAAGCAAATCAAAGCAAGGAAACACACAAGTTCGCAAAGACCCTCCTACAGCTGACCATAAGCAACCTCACAGGCCTAAACCAGGCTATTGCTTTCGATGTGGCGAGGATGGACATGTTGTTTCAATTTGTGAGAATGATCCAAACCCATCCCTTGTTAATGATAAGAGAAGGCAGTTAAAAGAACGTCAAGTCCAATGGGATAGTCAGTATGGTCCAAGTGCCTCAGAAACTTTAAACACCACCCAGCTCTTGTAGCGAGACGTACGAGGGCTGTCACTTATCAGAATAGTCTCAAGAAACCAGTGAACATGTGCAACTTGAATTCCCATGCTAAAAACCGTCCAGTTGGTCTACCCAAAGGATTAATTGGTACCAAATGCACTGCTCAAGTGAACATTGAGGGAAAACCTTGCTCTTGTCTACTTGACACAGGGTCTCAAGTGACCACTATCTCCCATTCGTTTTATGAGCAGAATTTACCTGGACTAAGCATAACTTCTCTAGACGACTTGCTGGAAATAGAAGCAGCAAATGGACAAGCAGTACCCTACCTGGGGTTTGTTGAAGTGAAAATTGCATTCCCCAAAGACTTTCTTGGATCTGACGTTGAGGTTTCTACTCTTGCCCTGGTTATTCCAGAAACTGGTGGCACTGCCCAACCAAAGGTGCTAATTGGCACAAACACCTTGGATCTCGCATATGACAAACATCTTGAAACAAATGATTCCGTCTGTCAAGCCGTTCCCTTTGGTTACAAAGCTGTGATTCAGACCATCGAACACAGACGTCAGCAGAAAATAGACAGCAGCATAGGAATCGTTAGGCTTCCTGATGTTACCCCTACTGTTGTTCCTGCGGGTCAAAATGTCGTTCTTGAAGGAGTGGTTAGCGCAAAGGGACAAGTAGCTGAAAAATGGGCTGTAATGGAACCTCCTTCACGTTCACCTTTTCCAGGAGGATTGCTAGTTGCCACTTGTTTACTTAACCTACCTCGGCATCCATCACATAAAGTCCCAGTGGTGTTGAAAAACGAGACCGAGCATGATATCATCATCCCTGGGAAAAGTGTGATTGCAGATATTCATGCACTGCAGAAAGTTATGTCAGACAATGTTGTGCAACCTGATTGTTCAGAGTCAAGTGTCCATGCAAAATCCACCAAAGAACTTTGCTTTGACTTCGGTGATTCCAGTTTGCCAGAAGAGTGGAAAAGAAGAATCACTCAGAAACTGCGCGCCATGCCCGAAGTTTTTGCATTACATGACATGGATGTTGGACAAACAAGCAAAGTAAAACACACCATCAAATTACACGACGAAACCCCCTTCAAGCACAAAGCAAGACCGATCCATCCCAACGATCTTGAAGCTGTCCGCAGACATTTAGAGGAATTGCTTGATGCTGGTATCATCCGTGAATCAGAGTCATCCTTCTCTTCCCCTATTGTTGTAGTGAGGAAGAAGAACGGCGATATAAGACTTTGCATCGACTACCGCAAGTTGAATACGCAAACCATCAAGGATGCATATGCCTTACCTAACTTGGAGGAAACCTTTTCAGCACTTCGAGGTTCGAAATGGTTCTCAGTGCTTGATCTTAAATCTGGGTATTACCAGATCGAACTAGAAGAGAAAGACAAACACAAGACCGCTTTCTTATGCCCATTAGGTTTCTGGGAATTTAACAAGATGCCTCAGGGGATAACGAATTCTCCCAGCACATTTCAAAGGCTGATGGAGAAGTGCATGGGTGACATCAACCTCTCAGAAGTCCTAGTGTTCTTGGACGATTTGATTGTCTTCTCAGATACCCTAGAAGAGCACGAAAGACGTCTTCTCCATGTTTTGGGACGTTTGAAAGATTATGGATTAAAGCTTTCATTGGAAAAGTGCAAGTTTTTCCAGACGTCAGTGAAGTATCTCGGTCACATCGTTTCAGAAAGTGGTGTGGAGACAGATCCCCAGAAAGTAGAAGCCATCAAAACCTGGCCAAGTCCGAAGAACTTGAAGGAGTTGCGTTCCTTCCTGGGATTCTCTGGTTATTACCGACGATTTATAAAGGACTACGCAAAGATAGTGAAGCCATTAAATGAATTAACTGTAGGATATCCTCCGCTTCAGAAGAGCTGCAGGATGAAAAGTAAGGAAAGGACTTACCTTGACCCCAAAGCACTTTTCAAAGAGCGATGGACAGCTGACTGTCAGCAAGCATTCGAAACACTCATCTCAAAGCTTACCGAAGCACCAGTGTTAGGATTTGCAGATCCTGGTTTGCCGTATGTGCTACATACAGACGCGAGCACCACTGGACTAGGTGCAGCACTCTATCAGGAGCAAGAGGGAGTGCTACGAGTAATTGCATATGCCAGTCGAGGGTTGTCAAGAAGTGAAGCCCGGTATCCTGCTCACAAGCTGGAATTCCTAGCCTTGAAGTGGGCTGTTACGGAAAAGTTTTGCGATTATCTCTATGGAAGCAGTTTCAAGGTGATTACAGACAGCAACCCCCTTACTTATGTATTAACTTCAGCCAAGTTGGATGCAACAAGTTATAGGTGGTTGTCTGCTTTGTCTACATTTTCCTTTACTCTTCAGTATCGACCTGGAAAGAACAACCTCGATGCGGATGCACTTTCGAGACGACCTCATGGTGATCTGGTAAATGATCCCACATCTCAAAAGGAACAAGATCGAATACGCCAGTTTACTTTGTACCATTCACCTGAAATTACAAATTCCATCTCTGTTTCCATGGATGCAATCCAAGCAGTCTGTGAAAAACATTCCTTATGCGAAGCAGGTGACAGTAAATGTATCACTCTTGTTGAGTCACTTTCCATGAGCCCAGATGCAATTCCTGAAGATTATGAGCAAATGGAAGGATCTTCTGTTGTTCCCAGCATATCAGAACAGGAATTGAGAGAGAAACAGAGAAATGATCCAGCCATGCGGGAAATAATTACTCAATTAGAGTCAGGATGTACTGTCTTACCTGTACTTAGACGTGAGCTTTCAGAACTTCCTTTCCTGTTGAGAGAATGGAAAAGACTTGAGTTAAAGAATGGAGTTCTCTATCGCAAAAGAGCTGTAGGAGACTGTACAACTTACCAGCTTGTTTTACCACCTGACTTAAGAGCCATGATAATGGAGAGTCTACACGATAATATGGGTCACATGGGAATAGAACGGACCCTTGATCTCATCCGGTCCCGTTTCTATTGGCCCAAAATGGCCATGGATGTGGAAAATAAAGTCAAGACTTGTAATCGCTGTGTGTGCAGAAAAACCTTACCAGAAAGAGCCGCCCCACTAGTGAACATCCAAGTTACCCGGCCACTAGAGTTAGTGTGCATGGACTTTTTGTCATTGGAACCCGACCATAGTAACACCAAAGACATCTTGGTAATAACAGACTTCTTCACCAAGTATGCGGTCGCGATTCCCACCCCAAACCAAAAAGCCCGAACGGTTGCAAAAACTCTGTGGGAACACTTCATAGTGCATTACGGCGTGCCTGAAAAACTCCACAGTGATCAAGGACCAGACTTTGAATCCAAAACGATCAAAGAACTCTGTGAAATTGCTGGTATCAGAAAAGTCAGAACTACACCGTACCATCCTAGAGGGAACCCGGTTGAGCGTTTCAACCGCACGCTGCTAGGAATGCTCGGTACCTTGAAGGCTCAAGAGAAAACCAGATGGAAAGAATTTGTGAAACCACTTGTACATGCTTATAATTGTAAAAAGCACGAAACGACAGGATTCACACCGTACGAACTAATGTTCGGACGACAACCAAGGTTGCCAGTTGATTTGATTTTTAACACTACAGTAAGTCAAAAAAATCCTAAGTTCCACTCACAGTATGTGCAATCACTGAAATCTCATCTCCAAGAGAGCTATAAATTAGCTCAGAAGAATGCAGCCAAATCTGCAGAAAGAAACAAAGTCCGTTTCGACCGTAAAGTAATTGAGTCATCTCTCGAGGAAGGTGACCGTGTCCTGGTCAGAAATGTGAGAGTACGCGGAAAACACAAATTGGCTGACAGATGGGATCCCGTGGTACACATTGTAGTGAGTCGTGCTGGTGAATTACCTGTCTATACTGTGAAACCCGAAAGACAAGAAGGTCCCTTACGAACATTACACAGAGATTTGTTGTTACCCTGTGGATTCTTATCTCCGCTGATGGAAGATGAAACTGATGTAACAAGACCTCAGAAAAAGCGTGTAACTAGACAAAACAGAGAAGTGGAAACCGACGAATGTCAGGAGAACTATCAAAGTTCTGATGAAGATGACTATGTACCCCAATTCTCTGAAGTTCCAACCATTACCACACAAAGGTTCATCAAAGAGTACAATGTGGTCAGGAAACCTAAAGACATTTCTTATAACTCTGATTCTGACATTCAAAATTCTGTCCCAAGTCATGGTCCAGAGACTGTGAATGCAAGAAATGTACACAGAGAAAATGATTCTTCTGAAATGGAACACTTACCTGATGTTCAGTACTTACCTGAAACCCAGACTTCATCCCTTGGAACAGGACCTGTAAAGGAAAACCTGGAAGAAAGAAACAACTTACCTCAAGTAGAGCAGCAAACACTGGATGTACCTGATGGAAATGAGGACAATAACACACAAGCTGTCCAAGTTGAGGAAAATGTAGCTGATGTTCCATTAAGGAGAAGCAGAGCAGAATCAGCTGAATCTACTGAACTTACTGAACCTGTGGAAGAAACAGATCAAAGTGAAAGTGAGGATGAAATTCAGTTAAGAAGGTCCAAAAGAGTGAAGCAGAAGTCAAAAAGACTGACTTACCCAGAAATGGGAAACCCAATGATATCCATTATCCAATCCCTGTTGCAAGGACTGAACACTGCTTTTGTAGAGTCACTTGCAGAACATCCCAAACCAATAAGACACCCCAAGGTCTAAGTCTTAGGTCTTAGCTATGCAAAGGGACTTGCATAGATTTAAGAGGGGAGGGTGTAACACAGGTTAGAATTTAGCAATATATGAAACCGTTAGAAAATAATATAATTTTCAAATAATTTTAATTCTAATAAAATGCTAAAAGTTTTAAACAAAAAGCTGATTAAAGTCATTGTAGTTTAAAATAATAAAATAATAAATTGATTAAAGATGACTAAATGCTTAAGTGATGTAATCAGTCTAAGCCGAGACTGCGTGTGATGTTATAGACGTGAGACGCAGAGCAGTGAGAGACACGCATTGCTGATCGCGAGAGAAACACCAAAGTGAATCTGAGGCAAATATCTACATAATCCTTTCTGATATTCAAATAATATGATGCATATTATGTTGTAGACCTATTATTTAACTATATTGGGTGATTTTTAGAACGGGATTATTGATATTGTCGCGGATGATTCCTGATTGAGAACCCCTGTAAAATCCAATGCGGGTTTAAAAGTGTATGAAACCCCCCGGATTTGGTTAGGTTTTTTTGTGTGATTGGATCAAACCCTTCGTATACCGTGATGGCGAGCCTCCCAACCGAACTGTTGATTTGAGAGAACTGCAGACGGAGAAATCCTTTGCAAACCCTTGGATTAGTGTTTACTACTGATCAGGTGGAATTCATTTCATTGTGTATATTCTGATCGGAGGGAAATCAGATTTTCCTTCATTGATTTCTTTGCACTACTGACTGTTGAAACACAGTTCTCATCTACATTGAAGGACTTTTGCATACACTAACATATCTTTTCATTCGGATGACAAAAGAACATTCATTTATCCACAGACTGAGAAGATATTGACTGATATCGCTTGATTGTTCAAAGAGTTAAACTGTTCTAATTGAACTATTGTGATGATGTACTTTTAAATGATGTACTTTTCTTTATTTTGATTGTTTTATTTGGGTAAATCTTTTCTATGAGTAAAATATAAAAGGTTGAACCGGAAAACACTAAAACCCAAATATAAGAAAAGCTCTTATTAAACTGAAAGTAAGTGAAACTAAATATCTATAAACCAAAATAGAAACTAAACAACTTATACATAAATCAATTAACTAGGAGCAAATAGAAGATAAACTATTTAAATAGTTAACAGAGCTAAAAGATAAAAGAACAACGAACAATTATTTCATTTGTTTTATTTGTTTCATTTTATTATTTTTTTGATTGTGTTACATTTGTTTCCAGTATTATTTTGCACTAACAAAAATACAATTCAGTCGTTTTCTACTTATTATCTGTGTCCTAGTGTGCCTTAATTATTTACACTCCTGTAACGAGCCTAATCACTGGTCCAATATCAGGTATTTAGAGCAACCTGTACCTGTTTTAGAAACTGTTGTTACAATAGCCTAGCAATCTATTATGTATATGGACTGTAACCATAGCAACGTTAGCTTACCTTGTCATTGCTTGTGTGGTGAACTGGATTTTACTGGCAAGATTTCTAAAAGTCTCTTTACTTCTGAGGTTCAAGCAGCACAGGAGACCGATAGAAACTTTCTGTTGCTTTTACTTAGTGCTCTCATTCACAGAATTTTGCGTATGCGGCGCTACCGGACCTGATTGCGACCACTTTAGTCGATGCTTATACAGGCGCGGACTTCCCAGATTCGGCTCTTTAAGAAACGCGTCAAATACAAAATTAAAGTAAAAATGAACATGCTGCATACAGCACCTGGAAACAGACATAGGCTGCGTCCCAAACCACATACTTCCATACTATATAGTAGGCAAAGAGTACGAGAAGTAGTGCTTTTCGCCTACTATATAGTATGGAAGTATGCTGTTTGGGAGCAGCCATTACTATTTTACCCGCAGCTTTTTCCTGTGTGGATGCTGGTCGCGCGCATTGGTCAAAAATAAAAAAATAAAAATAACACGTCTATTTTTGAAATGCATTGTTGTAACGCGCTCGTTACTAAGACTGTAACGAGTAAAATATTACCAAAATTTTATTAGTAATGCGTTATATTACTGCGTTACAGCAAAAACTAATATATTGCTGTAATATATTATATTTTGTAATGCGTTACTCCCAACACTGGTTAGATGTCATCTGACTTTAACCTAAGTAAAGATAAGTTAAGTATTTGATGTTTTAAACAAATATGGTGATATAGAAACAAAAGTTATGAATTGCAGCTTTAACAACAAATTATAATCTTTTCAACATTTAAAAATATTGGGTTATTATCACCCCAGCATTGGATCAAAAATGGAAAAACCCAACCACTGGTTTAAATTTACCCGGAAAATGTATATTTGACCCATTAATGGGTTAAACAACCCAGCATTTTGGGGTAAAACAACCTAACATAGGTAAAATTATAACCCAGACTTTTTGTTGTTGTTGTTGTTGTTGTTTTGAGTATCATTAATCCACAACTGATGCCAAACTAAGCAATCCCATAGGCCTAGTTGTGGCAAATTTATATATGACCCTGTCAATAAGTAGTTAATTTCTTTAACCTCCTAAGACCTGAGTTTTGGTTTGTCTATTTTTTCAGATTTCTACCAGCTATTTTGGGTTTAGGAAGAACCAACAAATAAAATAACCAAATATTTCTTTGAACATTAAGCAGTGTAAGTTTGTGTACAACAGGTTCCAGTTACACAGAATTAATTATTATGGTCCAAACAACAACAAAAAATGTAATGTCCAGGTCTTAGGAGGTTAAAGATTTTTAATTCATAATTGGTTCAATAAAAAACTGTTATTCTATATGGTCAGTGGTTTGATACTGCCCCATCTGCCTTTTTTGCCTTAATTTTGGACAGAAGCAAATTATGTTGGCTAATTTGAATATTCATTCTGATTGGTCAATTTACCAATCAGAGGTGGCTCTTTGCTATCATCACCCTCCTCTGGCATTCAAGCAGCGAATAAAAACCCGCCTAGGAAAACCTCACAAATGTATTTAGAATTAAAAATAGATCTGTTTTACATGCATTTGTCTTATGCACATTAGTAGGCTAATTCATCAAAACAATGTTAAATACAATTTTTTTTCAGCCTCTCTGGCCCCCTGTGACAGAGGCCCCCTTAGTTTGGGGCTTAAAAAACGAAAAAAGTGAAACCACCCTCCAGAGTGGAAATCTTAAAAACGTTCTACCGTCACGTTCCTGTCTAAAGGGTAAAAACGCAAAAAATTGCTTACGATGGCTTTTGTCGCGTACGCTTTTACGTCACAGGCATGCACCAGTTCAGAAAAATAACAAAAACATGTCAGATTATACAAGTCTTTCCATCAGTTGTACGAAATATTCACAGCTAGTATTACTGATCAGAGAAGGTGCATTGATTACCTCTATCAAATTGTTGATGCGCCAATTCGTCAGAGGCAAACCAGACGGCTTTGGACAAGACCTGGGAGAACAAGGAAGAAGGATGTACGCAGACACGTGGACTTGGTGTTGTTGTGTGTCAGTGCTTCACATTGCCACCTAGCCGCCTGGAGTGCAAACTACATCCAATATTACACCATATGCACGCAGAGTTCCCCTCAAAATGCTCAGATAAACGAGAAACAAAAAGTGATAATGCATTGCCACGTTTTCTCTTCAGATCGTTTTCATGTAAAGCCTTAGCTTAGACTGTTTTTCTTTTTCAAATAAACTTACCATAATGTAAAAAATAAAGTACAGGTGCTGATGTAAGTATGAAAGCCAAAGCAGAAGAAATGTGTTATTGCTGATGCTTTTCTGCACATGTTATATATGCACACACAGACTGGATGCCTGTGTGTGTGCGTGTGACTGTGCATGCACATGCTAACATTAACACCCTCAGCCGGCGTTTTCATCACCTCCTCAGATGGCAGCCCGGCCTCACACCTCTGTTTTGGCCATTTCTTCCCTGTCTCATTCCTTTCGTTTTCCGTCTTATCTCATGTTCTCACCGCTGCTGTTGGGAAGGCCAATCTGTGCGGCCACAGCATCCTCCCCTTCTGCTCTCTTGCCTTTGGTGATACACGCAGTCTTTTGCTGTAGTGTCCCTGGAGCGGAGTCAATCACCGCCACTCAACAAGTCTGTCAAACTCAATTCTGTCGATATGGCTGCTGAAAGCTGGTATTGCAAACATCACTGCCAGAGAAACCAGTTCTCTCTCATCAACCCGCTCATTTACTCTCTCTCTCTCTCTCTCTCTCTCTCTGTGCATGCAAAACACACATATTCTTGCCCTCCATGTATTCTCACACTATCTTAAGTCTCACCGTATTACTACAGTAGGCCTCTTTTCTTTTATATCATACAAGATCATATTCAAAAACATGTCTCTCGTTCTAATAGAGAAAGGATTTTTTTCAGATATTTTCGCTTGCCAGAACTCTTTGATGTTCATCCTGAGTGCGCTTGTGTGCGTGCATGCTTGTGTGCACAAATGCTGAAATAAACGCTGGCATCGTGTTTGTTCTGAATATCGTTTGGAGGTGGACAGCCTCAAAATGAAGGGTTTGTCTCTCTCTCTCTCTCCCTGATGAATCACTCCTTCCTTTGTTTCTTTCTCTTCTGGAGGAAATCGCATTAAGTGGAGCCCTCTGTTTGGCTCGACTCTGTCCTGCCTTAATGGCAGTCATTTGGACGTGGAAGAGAAAGATGGAGAAGAATGGCAAAGAAAGCATCCTCACAACACTAATTCCGCACAACAAAAACACCCTCCGTGTTCCCCCGTGTTCATTTGCATTCAAATATCCCCTCAGACGAATCTGAAACATAGAAATTTCTGAGCTATTTTCGTTAACAGAGTTCCCGGGATGCGGTGCGAGAAGTGTCTCGGGTGTCTGCGCCTCCCCGAGCCTCCCTGCACCGTGGAACTTCAGACCTCCCACACTAAGGCTTCAATGGCACAATGTATATTTATCTCATTCAAAGGCAAACGCAAATACCAGGGATGAGGAAAGTGTAGTTGTATTGAGACCAGGACTCGTAACTCCATAAAGCGAGCGAGCAGAAAATAAAGAAATATGGTAGAAATTACAGCATATCCACAAACAGACAAGGCCCTGAATATGAGGCGGCAAACCCCAAGTCAGACATCTAAGCATCTGCAGCGAACTGAATTTCTGCTACGCTCTGCACTCGAGGGGCTTCTGCTGGTATAACTGCTGGGAAATATGTTATAACGCCATACTCGCCTACAGCTAGACTGTAAATAAAAGGACGTACAGTAGCTGTACTCACTGTTTATGCGCAATTAAATCAAGCAATTTGCGGCAATGGTTTAAAGGTTGTGCTAGATGCGGAATTAGCCGTATAACGGTCATGTTTACAAATTGGCAGCCGAAACAACTGCTAGATCAAAGCTGCGCATTCCTGGGCTTTTCCCCCTCGCTGATATCCAGTGCACATCTCTGCAGATAATGCTGTAATTTTATGGCAATTCTTAGTGCTGAATGGTCTGAATGATCCACATTAATGCCTCTCTCTAATGCTACAATCATGCTGATAATAGCATTATCCAATCCAGCCACTGTGAGTTTGTACCTTTCTCCGGCGGAGGAGTTATCCAGATAATTCCGCTAACTAATGCACAAGCTTCTCTCGGCTCGCCCCCGCTAAACTAACTCTGCTCTGGTCACGGCCTTTTATCTCCCTGCCAATACACACATACATACGCACGCACGAACAGATGTGCAGCTAACATGCGTGTTCTTCTGTTATTCTTTACACAACCTAAGATTTCAAGTTATTCAAGGAGGAATCTGGTTGAGGATTTGTCTAAATTACATATTTACCTATTGGCTAATCATTGGTTACTTCTCGCAAGGACCTCGGAGAAATCGTTGTTTGGAAATTCCGAAGCGTGCCTTTGCAAATTCTGCATTCGCAACAGATTACAGAAAACAGCTTGTAACAGATCAGCAATAATGTATTAATAACACCCTACATACTGTGCTGATTGCTTTTAACAAAATATTTCATTCCGAGCGCTGTTAAAACCATTTGGGAAATGTCCTTAACTACAGAAGTCTTCTATAATCAGCTGCGCCTTTTGGGAATGCTGGGAGAAGCCCTTACATTCATGCAGCTCAGATTCATGGCCGGCTCTGTTTGGCTTGCCATTTCCTAGTGGAACGATGCTGTTTTACTTGGCCGTCGCTGGGAACTCGAGACAGGAGGACAGTTGTCCTCTCAACCGTTCTGAGGCCCAAGTTGTCTTGCTTACGTTTCCTTTACTTTCACAGGGAGAGAAAGAGAAAAATAAAAGGGGAGTGAGAGCAAGGAAAGAGTTATGGACTCACAAGCAGAACGACAGAGAGCAAGACTAGGAAAAGTTCAGTGTTGGTATTTTCTTTATGGTTTCCACGGCACAGTAAATTCTCACCTCCCTTTCTAATGCCACCAGAAAGACCAACAGAAACTTACGGTACTACTATGTGACTCACTTCTTAAAGAGACTTTTTCCTTCTAGCCCACGAGTGGCTTGATAAACTCAGCCTTACATAACATGGAGAGTACAAAATAAACAAATAATTAACTGAGTTTTGACAGTTTCCTATATCAAGAATCAATGCAAATATTTATAGGATGTGTTTTTCTGCAAGCCTCATAGCCACATGTTTGATGGTTTATGTTTCTGACTGAAGACAATGCTAAACACCTAATTGGTTTGCATCACATGCATTTGTATTTACATTCTACTGTACTTTTTATGTATTTGAATAGACATTGAGCCGTACAGTGTTAACACATGAATAACATCTAAAATCCAATTCATATGAACAACCAGAACTCGCATTCTTTAATGTTCATATTAAATCTGTGTATTATATTGTATTTGTTATAGCATTAAAGCATTTTTCTCGGTTGAAATATAATGGTTTTAGAGTGGTCATGACATTAGACATCAAATTTGCCCTGACCTTTTGACATTTGACAATACATCCTGCAAGTTTCATAGTTTAAAACGCCCTCCTTATCAATAAAGAAAGCATTTATGTAACCATTCTCTGGAAAAATGATAAAAAATGACTGGATTAATGACGTAACGATAGATACATTTTCATTTGACCTGCCCCACAGAAAGACACAGCATTGTCGTATTGTTGGCTCCGCCCAAAAGGAGCATGTAGTCTGTCAATCATAGAAGTGGGCGGTACCCCGAGCCAGGCCAAACATTCTCTTAAAAGCGGAAGCACACAAATCAGAGAATAAGAAAGAATGGAAAATGGTCATAAATTACTTAAATTTGTATATTTAACTTTTGTAATATAATAATTTAATCTCGTGAAACAATTAATAAAAAAACACACCTTGACCCCTTAAAATATTATTTTATCTTGTTCTGTGTGATTTTTAAAATAAGTTTAAATCGCTGTAGCACACATGCATACACAAATAAATAAGCAATGCTTGATAAAAATAAAAGTTATCCATATTACCATCTAGATTTCCTTATACATACATTTGGTCTTTTAATAAGGTCTTTTGACAAAAAACTGTTTTCTGTTTCTTATTAAGAATATCCAACTATGAAATTGTATCTACTAACTTTAAATATGAAATCAAATAACATCATGTTGCCCATTCACGGCGATCGCTTTTACTTAACAAAGGGATCTTTGGATATAAAATGCACACAGTCCTGTGAGAATGACCCAGAATGCACCAAAACCGCAGAGAGATTCCCAGCAAGATAAGAGACCCATGTCAGAGCTCAACTCCCCACACAAACACATTTAATCTTACTGTCAAACTAAACTTTAGCATGCTGCCACCACAGCTCTGGGGAAAAGATCCATTCCCTGTCATAGTCTGTCATGTAAGTCAGGGGATAACTGACATCTCTGCTGTTCTCTGTCCAAATGGGAAAACACACAAGTTTGTTCAGAACAAGGCTGCCTTCCTTTCACTGCTTTCAGCCGAGATGAGCATCTCTGTGAACCAAATCAGTTTTTTTAGCATTTCAGTTCGTTGGAATGGTTGTGCAGATACTACACTTTTAAAAGGAAATGGCCTTGAATACTACAGTAGTCCGTTGCATATTACACACAAAGCTGGGATTATTTAATCGGTATTTCTTGATCTTTCTTGAAGTGCTAAAGTAATCTGATTGGCTGAATCAAATACTAAAGATATTAACCAGACGCCCCAGTTCTATTACGATGAATGGGAGAAAGTGCGATACTCTTCCAGTAAATAGGAACAATTTGTCAACTGTTAAAGATTCATGATTGTCTGGGAGACAGCCTTTGTACAAAGTGTTGTGAAGTACTTGTCAACCTTTGAGCATGCACAGTAACTGAAATAACCTGAAGAAAGTGCTTTTTAGTTCAGTTTGAGCTTAAGAACCAAAACGTATGGTACAGTTGATGTCAGGTTTAATTATTGGTTACAAATATGTTGTTTGATGGTGGTTGTTAGATTCAAGTAAATGGGGTTGCAAATATGGCCTCCAAATGCAGAGACTTTTCTTAAAGGGCACATATTATGCAAAATCCACTTTTACAAGGTGTTTACCCTACTGAAAAATCCAGCTAAGACCAGCATAAGCTGGTAGCTCGTTTTAGAAAGTTTAAAGGACAAGTTCGGTATTTTACACTTAAAGCCCTGTTTTCAGATTGTTTATGATGAAATAGAACAATTTTGACTGAAATTTGGACATATGATGCTGGCCCGAGAATTTTCGGGTGTTTCTTGTATCACCTCCCACCTCTATAATGGCTTTATAGGTGCACAGGAACAATCCTTCCTAAAATGCATTAAACTTTCATTTACAAAGACGTGAAACTCCAGCCCATCCTCACCCCATGGCGTCAATATTTGACGCCACTTGACCATGCGTCAATATGTTACGCGGAGGGTATACCCTTCGCGTCATTTTTTGACGAACTGGGGACTTCAATACTATTGAGTCCGTTGCATTCTCTTTCCTATTTTCGTACCATTTTCTTACCATTTTCGCGTCGGTTTAGGGTTAGATTTACATAATGACATCCCTACCCAAACCTATCCCTAACCCCAATGTCAGGCGACAACTGTTTAATTTCGCGTACCTAATAGTATTGAAGTCCCCAGTTCGTCAAAAAATGACGCATGGTCAAGTGGCGTCAAATATTGACGCCATGGGATGAGGATGTGTTGGAAACTCACAGAGTGGTCAGGGGTGTTCACTGATATGCTCACACAAAAAAATCGTCACCAACTGGGCTGGAGTGTCTATTATTCAAGCCCTCAGTGGAAGAATGTACAGGTGTGATGCGTTTGGAAAAATAGGTCCACCAGTTTACAACGAATGCTTAAACACCTGTTGGAAAGCATCTTTTGCAGCGATTTTTGTGTGAGCATATCAGTGAACACCCCTGACCACTGTAAGTTTCACGTCTTTGTAAACAAAAGTTTAATGCATTTTAAGAAGGATTGTTCCTGTGCACCTATACACCCATTGTAGAGATGGGAGGTGAAAAACAAACACCCGAAAATTCTCGGGGGAGCCGCATATGTCGAAATTTCAGTCAAAACCGTTCTATTTCATCACAAACAATCTAAAAACAGGGCTTTAAGTGTAAAATACCAAACTTGTCCTTTAAGGTGGTTTACGCTGGTCCTCCCAGCATGACAAAGCTGGTCATGCTGGTGGGCAAGCTGATCTTCCAGCCTGACCAGCTAAGTCCTGCTAGACCAGCTTAAAAAGTGACCAAAACACAGCTAGACCAGCTTGCTACACCAGCAAAACCAGCTTCCTACACCAGCAAAACCAGCTAAAACCAAGCTGGAGACCAGCTAAAACCAGCTCACCAACTTATGCTGGTCTTAGCTGGATTTTTCAGTAGGGTAGACATAAATGTACACTGTCAGAAATAAAGGTACAAAACTGTACCTTTTCTGTCACTGGGGCTGTACCCTAAGTTTCTGTTTGGTACCTTTACAGGAATACAAAACAGAATACAATTTTGGGTAGATTACCGTACCTTAAGGACCAACTTTGTTCGAAAAAAGTCAAAATATGTACCCTAGCTGTCAGTGGGGCAGCACCCTTTAAAAAGGTAATCGTATGGACCATTAGGTACAGATGTGTAAAAACATTGGGTAGCAGCAGACACAACGTTTTGATTCTCTTATCAATGTGATGTCACACTGATAAAGCTCCGCCCACGGCTACTGACTAAAAGTCCTGTATTACCATAGTTTCCACCCACAGAGAATTGTATATCAGTAGTGAAAGACCATTCTCTCAGGCTGTATTTACAGGATTCAGATATTTTTTAACTGAAAGCACTCAAAGCATTTAAAGGCACACACACACACAAAACAGCACATTTTTGCTTCCACCCAAATAGGGGCATTTTGGACATGCTATAATAAATTATCTGTGGGATATTACCAGCTGAAACTTCACAGGCACATTCACCTGAGACTTATATTACATCTTGTAAAAATGGGTATTAAAGGGACGAATTTTACACAACTTGATAAGTAATAGCACATAGATTTTTTATTGCATTGTATTATATTTTATTGTATGATCTCGTGTATGATCTCAAAATATTTTCTTTGTTCTCTGTCTTTTGCAGAGAGCGGTACGACATATAGTTTTTACTTCCTACAGTCTAAATGGAATGTTTAAAAATAAACTGTGATTGATCGCTTGGCCAGTTTATGCCACAATGACACAAGACCTCTAGCAGAAAAGGTCTTGCTGCGCGAAACTAAGCGTATAAAGTTTGCTTACAGGTCGACGTGTTATATATAATGTGTGTTACCTGTGCTTATGTTGGTGTCCGGATGTGTAAGAGAAAGAGAGAGAGAGAGAGAGGGTGATAGAGTGAGGGCAAGAAAGAGAGCAGGCAAAAGGATTGTGAAATCCCATTAGAAAGCCGTGTTAGCGCCACGCTTTCCCATACACACTCTGAACCGTGTGTAATCCCCTCACACTCTCGCTGTGCGTCTCGACACCCCAACACACACTCTGTAACACAAAACTGCCTCAAGACTGGGATACCCAGGCAGCAAAAAAGGTATCGCTCCCCTTCTAGCAGCCGTGTAACATGACAGCTAATCACATCAAGCATGCTTCACAGTTTAAGGGGGTGCTGGTGGGGGAGGGGAGAACCTCTTTACTGTGATGGCTACCAGCTACTTTACAGACGAACAATCTGTCGGTAGTAAAACACGTATCGAAAATGATATCTCGGATGGAATTTACATTTATGCATTTGGTGGATGCTTTCCTCCAGTGTAATTAACAGTGCATTTAAGTTCTGCATGCAGTCTCTAATGTGTGCTGCTGGGGCTGAACCTCTATCTTGGTGTTGCAGGCCATTGTTGCGAGTGTATGCTCTACAAGTTGAGCTACTGTACAGAAACACCACCATTCGTGTTTGCGGATGTACTCATATGCCATTCCAATGGAGACTTGTTTGCGAATGTCTGTTTGTGTGTGTCTGCTAGGTTCCCCCATGACTGTAATTAATGATCTTACTAATGTGCTGTCTCAGAAGGCTTCGTGGCTTTAACTCTGCTGAATCTATAGGGGGAGCTGTGCACGCATTTCCATTTCAACAGTCACAATAAGGAAAAGGGACAAGTAAGCAAGGATATGCTCTCAAACATTCACAGGACCAATCACATGTCTATGAGCTTTCTCTCTACCCTCATTTCTGACCTCTGCACCATCCTCCATTCTCATCCCTTATGCATACTGACAACATGCCTCTCGGTTTATGGCCCTGCATACCATCCCTTCATTACCACCTGCGAACCAAAGATCCAAACACCACGGGTGAGAGAGGATGAGACAGAGAGGATGAGAAATACACAGAGACGAGGAATGATAGTCGAAAGAGAGAATAAAGAAGAAGAAAGAAGGGGTGCCAACAGTGTCATTGTCTAATATTAATCGTGTTCATTTTGGCAAGCAAAGAACCATCATCCTTATAATTCTTTAGCCTGTGCGTGTGTGTTTTAATCTCTCTAGTCTTCTAGATGACAGAGCTGGATGTGTTTCAGAAGCAACAGGCAACTGATTAACACACACTGGCATACACACACGCACGCACACATACACACTGGACTGGGCAGCTTGTGTTGCGTGTAAACAGCCATTCAAGCAGTCTGGATAAATGTAACTCAGTAAGACTCTGGCTTTCTCAGCCAATCAACCCCAAGGCTCCTGTACCTACCCTGCCCCTAAGCATCATTCAAATGCCAAGCAGATGCTCTCTCTCTTGCTCTCTCTCTCTCTCATGATTTACATCCATATTTCATAGAACCTTCTCTGGAAAAGCTCCATGTTTCATGGAAAAGAATCACTCCTAATGTATCTATCTATCAAAATGATCAAGAGAAATGCCATACGTTTTGCTAAAACAATATTACTCAGGTATGCTGCTTTAATCATTCTTACTTTGCAAATGGTGTGTGAAGACCGGGAACCCTGTTTCATGTTAGTTAAATGTGTCATGGACACACGCACCCAGGGATTGGTCTAAACTACCCATTTGTCCAATATAATGTCTCATACAGGGCTCTTGTCAAGAGTACACAGGTAAAGTACAACAGGAATCGGCCTGGCTTGCATCATTATTTGGGACTCTTTGACAAAGCTGCCTTGTATGTGTGTGTGTGCGCGCATGTGTACTGTACGTGTTTACATATTTCTGTAAAATCCCAAATGATAATGGACCTCCTCAGTTCGTCTTCCATACTGAAATGAGACACTTACATGGACCCATTCAACTTATCCAGTCTTAGGGCCAATCTCATTTCTCTGTCTTACCCCTTCCCCTTTTGTCTTCGTCTTCCCCTTGCCCCTCAAAACCGAGTGAAGGGGAAGGGGTAAGACAGATCGTTCGTCTAAAAAATGAGACACCACTCGATGACCGTTTGCATCACCTTCCCTTGCCGCTAACTGGCTGCTACGTAAATAGACAAGCGTTGACATAAACAAAGAAGATGCCGTCGTCTCAGGTTGTGGTATTGATTGCCTGAGCTGAGCTCAACAAATAGCGCATAAGTTTGCTGCTAGCTAGTGCCTTAAGTAGCGATTCAAAACAAAAACATTACAATTAAAGCCGCTTGAACATTTTATTAAAAGTATCATAAAACATGACTGTCATTGTATAATCTCAATTAAACTGCAGAAAATAATGTTACTTTCATTTGTGCGACTCCTTGACCGTTTGAGGTTCAGCCATAAAACATCTTGATGCCGGCTCTCCTGAGAAATTCCTACGTTAACGTTTACCCCTCCCTTTCAAGTGTGGTCCTTATCACACTTCGTTTCAAGGGCTATGTATCCCTACGCCTTGGCCCTAGCCCTTGATCAAACTGAGAATTGAGACGCCACTTCGCCTCACATGAACGCGCAAAACCGAGAGGACGAGGTAAGGATGGTTAGACAGAGAAATGAGACGCACCCTTAATGAAGAGCCTATCTGTTTTACTTCTCCAACCAATCAGCAAGCTCATAGAAAGCCTGAGTCAGACCTAAAGATGGTTATGTTTTAGTCAAATTTTGTTAATATCTACATCAGGATTTATCCAAGTAGAATATGTTCCTGTATTAACATCATTTGATAACACTAAGGTTCCCCTAACAAAGACAAAAATAAAAGATAATTTTTATGCATTTACTTATAACATGTATAACTCAAATGTTTGGTTGGTTGCTTTAGATTCAAGTGTTTGTCAATTCCATAAATACAAAATGTAGGGAAGTAGCACATTATTTCCACCTTTTAAAATCTTTTTGTCCCCCTTGCAAGGTCCTAACCCTGATTGTTGAAATCCACTTTCTAGTTGATTAAATCGAGTTTGTGGCTGTTAATTTCCTCATTTTTTTGTCTGTTTGTTTTTGCAGGGTTTGGGAAGATCATCACATTTGACAAAAATGACAAGTTAAATAGAGGAAAAGATGGCAGAGGTTACACAAAGGGACCATCATTAGAAATAATGTGCCTGTGAATGAACCGATTCTGCAGGTGTCATGTGGACGATTAGGCAGCTAGTCTATCTCTCCACATGGGCCCAGGAAGACTGCAGACCTCGCGACTCCCTGTGTTCCATCATTGCCAACGACACACGGCATCATTCCACTCTCACTGGAAAATGGCTGTCTCACGGACACTAAGAGTGATTGCAGAAAACGTGAGGAGAGGGAGACGAAAAGTAGAGAGAAAGTGAGTGAGAAGATCTGGGATGGGGGAGGAGAAAGGTGAAATTGCAGGAAATTCTCTGTAGATTAGGTCTGGGTTAAGAGAATATCGATCTGTGTGCAGACGACTGTTGATCTCTCTTAGCGGCCGATGACAAATGGCAGCAAACAGAAAATCGAGCTCTCTTCTCCTCCAAGGACAATGCACCTCGTCTCTGTAGGAGTCTTTGTTGGACGCAGCTTGGGCTCAGGGAAGCTGAGGTATGAGGGATGGTGGGCGGTCATATGGGCCCTCTATGAAACCTTGAGTAAATATGTAAATGGCAGGACAGCGATACGCCAAGACAAGAAGAGAGGAGATTTAACCTCTGTTCATGCTGTAGTTCCTTTTATTGTCAACTTGAAATTTAAACCTACAGTAGCTTTTCAAGGCATATTCGTGGTCTTATGTGAACAACATGCATGGTTGATTAAAATAGTGTAATAATCTTCAGTAATTCTGTTGAAAATAATATTTTTACCCAATATAAAGATGTTTAATCATGTATCTTCCAACCAGTATCCCTGTGTGCCATATGTGGCCTTACTTGTGAAATCCAGGCTAAAGTTTAAAATCTAATTTTGAGATTGCAACCATTAAAGCAAGCATCACTGATTTCACGAAAACAACATTCATAAAGCATCCTAGGATAAATAAGGGGAAATTGAGTCTCTTACTACCACTTGCACTAATTTTATATCTCTGATGACATTTTTTGTGCCTGTGGTTATTGCCATTTCTTCTAATGAGGTAAATGAACAACCATTTTTGGAAACACAGGGCATCCAGCATCTTCAACAAGCTGACCATAAAGCATTACTGTATACAGATCTTTTTGTTGGTAATACACTGTATATGTATGCTGTGTGTGTCTGCAGTGTTGTGTTGGACTGGCAAGCTGGTCATAAATCTTTCTCAGGTTATTTATAATGACTGAGTGAACCCTCATCTTCACTCCAGATCAAACAGAACTGTGGCCTGAGCCAGCAGCCCCAGGGAGAGTCCAGGTTCTGCTTCATCTACACCCAGGCTTCTGTAGGGGGTCCTGGGCTTAGAGCCCTGGGGAGAGCCCTGCTACCCTCTCATGCCTCTAAACTTCCCCAGCATGCTGGAGGGGGTCTGGGCATCACTGCACTGCATCTCTGTCTCTTTCTCTCTTTTTCTTTTATCATTCCTCTAATGTGAACAGTATGAATGGAGTAGAAGTTTTCCCATACTGTCAATCAAATTGCGACTGGTATGCTGCAACCTGCTGGATTTGGGAATATTGTAATCTCATGATGGGTTTAAGCATGTTTTTAACCTGATATATTACTTTAAAAGCTTTTCTGTAGGTCAATTGAACACGAACCAACAATTCCAAAATCATGGGTTTAATTTCCAGGGAATGCATATACCAGTAAAGTGTATAGCATGAATGTAATGAAAATTGCTTTGGCCAATATGTTACGTAACTGTCTGGATTATAACCATAAAAATTACCTTTAAACTTGTTTTCATTTAATCAACATCAAGAAACATGCTGGCAATGGTGACTTGAAGGAAAAGGAGCCATTCTTCATTTGTTACCAGTCTGAAATGGATGAGTCATGTGTATTAGAGGAACCGTGTGTAAAGAGAGAATTGAAGGCTTATTTTCTGCTTCACTATGTCTTTACACTGCGGTCAGCCAGGGGAATACAACTGTCCATCAGCTGTTCTTAAACCCTGTAAGTCTCTTAAATTAACCACTGTCACTGACACACACACACACACACACACACACACACAGCTGTTCATCAGCTCCATTGCACAGCTCTGCCTGTAAATCCTGACAGTCGTCCATCAAGCCGGCTGTAGAAGGAAACAGTGGCTAACCTCCCTCCATCTGTTAGCAACAGTCTGGTTGCTCTCACCAGGCAGGATTTAGTGTTTTTGCATGTCCCTTTTTCCCAACACTAGCAGAGCCCCCCAGACGCTACAATGCCTTTAGTGACTCCAATTTATCAATCTTGTGACATATTCATACCCCGGTTGGTATCAATCAGAGATATTCATGGGTTTTAATAGAAAGTTTGGGTGAAATACTGAAATCTCAAGCTCTCATAACGTCGTATATTGGGAACATTCCTGGTCGGTGTGGTGATTGAGAGTGTCTGGAGTCTGTTGGTAAAGCAAAACTGGTCGTGCCAGGTGAGCAGATTCAGAAAGCAAGGTAGTTGGAATTGTCCCCACTGGCAAGGTAGTGTGACCTTTATCCACACACACAAGGACCTCATATGCACACTCTTCATTAAGAACTGACAAACCTTTGGAAACACGTTTATTTTTAAGAGAGTAGTAGTAGTAGTAGTAATTCCTGGTTTGAGAGCAGCAGATTTAAGGGGCCGAGGTAAAGATAGTTTTTCTTTTCTTTGTCAGGTTTATTTCGGTTGTGGAAATGTAGAACGGGCACTGGCACCCTGTGGACCTCGTAGTGATAAAACATCATCAAGGTTCCCTCAGAGTTACTGGTGCACCTCAAGAGACCCAGGGAAATTAATACAAGTAGCACAGGAAAGCCGGGGATAGCGTCGCGGAGATGGAAGAATATTTGCTTTTTATTACTAACTGTCTCTTTCTTTCTCCTCCTGTGATTCTCTCACTTTGTAAATTCATTCACACCATTAACAGAAGCCCCTCAGCGTGGTGTAATTCAGGGCAGAACACAGCAGTTGTAGATGTTATTAGCGGCGTTATCCGTCAGGGTGGGGTGCGTATGGAGAGCAGGCTAATGCCTCTGTCACGTCTCTCCGCTTACCGTATTTATGGCCTCAGATTTGAACTGCATGACTGGCGTGGCACAGCCCTCAAATAATAAAATAAATCAAAACATAAGAGTTTTGTCTTCGTGCAATTTCCTCTCAGTCTTCGATATGAAACCAGATGTTTCCGGCATGCTTAAGATGCTTTTCATCTTTATTCAGTCTGTTTTTCTTGTTTCCTTCGCTCTCTCCTCACCCTAAGACCATCTCTCCCCCCCAAAAAAATGCTTTCAAAATAAATGTACCTCTATTAAGAAAAAAGGTGGGGGGAGCGAACAACGAAGTGAAATGTCCTGTTAGCCTCAGGTAGCAGTCTGTTTTGCATTGATAGAGAGGAGTGGGAGTGCCTTGGGCTGTTATGAGGAGTGTTTTCCTTTTGTGATATCCTCCTGCGCCATCTCTCTCTCTCTCTCTGGAGTGTGCCTCTAAGTAAGCCATGTGGGTCAAAGCAATACGCCTCGCATCTCTTTCCTCCCCTGCTCCCCTAATTGGGGGTGTGGAGGTTAAAGAACGTCACGGTTATCGCAAAGCCAGTAGAGAATACATTGTTGGAATATAATTTAAGTTCTGAGTGACCTGCATGTTCAAGCGTTGTGTCTTTTAAAATGTTTACGGAAAACACAAACGCCTAATCGCCCTGCGTGCATTGATATGTGCAATGAAGATTTTAATAATTGTGACAACAATAAATTTGACAGGAAATCGACAAGGCAGATAGCTAGAGACAGCCAGGATTGGGTGATAAGGCATCACCTATTCACCTAATCTCCAGAGGGAGTGCAGATATGGTGCTGATGTTTGTAGCAGTCTGGCTTATGTTCTGTGATGTTTCAGCCGTGCACGCTCAGCAGTGACAGCCATATTTAGGCTCGCTGAACCACTGAAAAACACACAGTCTCTCTCTCTCTCTCTCTCTCTCTCTCTCATGCGCTGTCTCTCTTTCTCTGAAATCTGCCAGAAACAGCACATTTCCTGGCAGGCTCCAAATCCGGGCTGAGTCCAAACAAACACGTCCTGTAGCATTGGCTGCTGTCCAGCGGGCAACTCTCACCTGCACAGTGTACCGGCAGCCTGGCTGCGGCGTGACATGCTAGATGGGCTCTTTGAGGTTTCCAGGGTTACAGTCAACGTCCATGACTGCGGTGGCAGCCCGGGCCAGGCCAAGAGAAACTCCTGTGGTGAGGAATTACAGTACGATAGCACAATGAGCTAACAGTCTAGTTCAAACTAACAGTCTAGTTCAAACTAACTGTTGGTCTTCAAATAGCTGGATAACCTCACTTGTTGAAAAGACAGATGAGGACAAATATTGATAGACCGAAACAAGGGGTGGTTGGTAAAATGAAACTTCACATGGTATTTTCAAAACATTTTTTGTTCTCTCTTCTATACAGTAACATAGGCTAGTTAATGTGGTGGTTGGACTTGATGTATAAAGTAAAAGTAAAATCTGCACAATTAATGTAATTTTACAAATAAGAAAAGTTGTTAATTTATTAAAGTATTAAATGCAAGTCCATAAACAGGATCTCTTTAAGACAGATAACAGATAACTGGTAAAGTATGGCTCTAACAACGGCAAGTTCATGGGTAGGGTGCATAGAAATCCTTTAAAACTAAAGACACCCTGTATTTATTTTCTGTTAAATAATCAGTATTATATAAGAGGTCTGGCTGTCTTGCAAAGAGAAAAATAGTAGTCAGCCGATATTGCTTCTGCCATTCTGCCATTAATTCACCACTGAAATGCAAACAGTAAGTGGTAATCTACTTTGGCTACCACTCATTTACCTGCCTTACGGCAAGGACTACTGGGTGAACGTTACATCACTTATTTAATATTCATGAGTCAAGTTGATAAGGTGTACAATGTGCCCACCCCCATTTTGCAAATCGTTCCTATGCCTCTGGTTACTGGTCCAATTCCCAGAGAACACATGGTTTGATGCAAATTTATACCCCAAATGCACTTTAAGTCACTTTGGATAAAAGAGTCTGCCAAACATGCACATGTAAATGTAGATGAAACCTGTTGCAATAAATGAAATTATATTTATTGTATTGGTTATATATTTGAACACATTAATAAACAATACATTAATTGGAAACATGAGTTGATTAGAAAACTAAAATATGGGTCTTTATATTCTAAACATCATGGAAACAATTTTTTGTTTATTTTCCCAAAATTGTTTATTACAGAATTTTTTTCTTAACCATTAAATGAAAACATCTTCACTAGCTGGTTACTTAACCAAACCGATTAGCAATTTCCATTAACCAGCATTCATGCCATAGCAAATTTGTTAGAAATACAAAATTCTTCTATACATTTATTTTTCGCATCGGTTAATGTTTTTGTATGCCATGTAAAATGCATACATTCATGTTTTTTTAGAGGTGTCGCTTTGGGTATGATGTGTTTTTAATGTTTTTGTCTTCGTTACTACAGTACAAATGATGTCTTTGATCAGTCGGAAATCTCTCCAGGCCATTTAAATGTTATTCTGTACAATGCACTACAATGCCACCGTATATTTTGTCTACAAACTCAAAAAATATCTCTTTTGAGCACTTGGGCAAGTAGAAAATCTTTTAATACATAAATCCTGTCTGATCTAGGTGTGCCGAGACTGACGCTGTTCTGAGGAAGCCACTGCTTGATATTGCGGTGCCTAACCATTCGCGTCAAATCTGGAGTGTATCCACCCCACACCAAGAGCGGGAGTGGAAAAATTACCTCTGGCAGACTAATGCAGCTTATAACAGGCATGTCTGCAAGAGTAACCAGACCAAACACTGAAAGGCTTTAGGAGCGCACAGGACTCTATTGGAACACTTGACCAATTACGGCTACATTCTGCAGGTACCTCAGTGTGTGTCATACCTTAGCGTAATGACGGTTGTCTCTATTAGCATGACAGCATGTCAAACAACCTCTTCCTGTGAATGGAGGCTTATCTTAATTGGCTCCGTCTCTGTGGATTGTCTGTGTGGTGCGGTACAGTGACCAGGAGCTCTGCTTCATGTCTGCCCTGGCCACCACACACCAATATTTCATGTTAGACACCAAAAAGAGCAAGGCATATTTCATCAGATGTTATAAGGGGGAAATTAGCACTGAGGCCCATTTATTTTACCATTAAATGGATCCTACATCAATCATGGGAGTTTAACAAGAAATTCCAAACTCCATGACAATCCATGTCTAGCACCCAAAATAGATTCCAGCGGCGTACAGTACAGTAAAGGAGCTGGTCTGGGTTGAATTTTGTAAGTATGGAAGTTTCGAGGACTCCATTTAGACACGTTTTTTAAATCATGTGCAGCGCTCGAAGTTACTGCTTGCCAAACCTGTCGATCGGGACACTTTGGTCGATCCAAAAATGTTAATTTCTTCATTAATTTCCTACTAATTTTGCTTACATATTTCAACTCCTCTATTCCGTCCATCTAGTGGGTGTCGCTCTCTTTTAGTGGCCCTTGGGTCCCATGGGTTCCATGGGTTTGGGGCAAAATGTAGCACAGAGGCAGAGAGCCAGGCTCCTAATGAAGCCCTGTTGGTATCTCTCTCGCTGACCTCTTCGAGATAGAGCTACAGAATAGTTTTATAATACGCTATTCATGTTTTTCCCTTTTTATTAATCTCTTCTTTCCTCTGGCAATCTTTCAAATCACTTCTTTTGTTTACTCATGAATATTTTTGCGGCTCATTCCTGGGTGTCTGCGGGGCGGTTTGGCCGCCGGCCGTGCTCCGCAGTTCGAGGTAGGAGAAATACCTCTCCTCTCTTTCCCTGGATAATTTGCAGCAAGAAGGCCCTGTATTTCATCATAGGATAATCTAACCTTTGAGGTGTTCTGCAGTCTGCTTGCGAGCCTAAAATAGGTCACTTAAACGGGCTTAGCGTGGTAGAGCGGCTAGATCCAGTCGTCTGATGCCCAGGGGAGGAAGAGCCATAGTAATTGGTAGTTATGACTCCGGGGTTCCATAAACGAGGAACAAAGCCTGCCCACCTATTGTCACATTTAGGATAACTCTGCTTCATGTGCCAATAAGAGCAGGGAATCATTACATCCATTGTATTCTAATTACCGTTTATGTAAATAAATACAAAACTGGTCAAGTGAAAAAAATGTGTCTGTTGTTCAAACTTTACCTGGGTGCTTCGGTTCCCTATTGTTTGTTACTGTTGCATAGCTTAGTTTCGAGGAGGATAACATTATCCCTCTATAAAAGTATATGACATTACGGTAATCTGTCACTCAATGCAATATTTTTCTGTCTATCTGTCTGTTGGTCTGTCTCTCTTTCTTTAACGGAGGGAGGTGGAGGGGGGAGGCATAATGAAAAGGCCTAAATGACAGAAGCCTGACAGTAGGATTGGCTGGTAAATGATTCCGGAGTGGCTTGCCTGCAGTGAACGGCTGAGGGAAGTTCCCAGAAGGACTGATTAATTCCAGTCGCAGCGGCTGCCGGGGGAGCAGCAGGGTTAGGGCTGCGCGTACGGGAGCCTATTACCACTCCACATCTAATCAGAGCCAGAGCGACCCGCTCCCCGCAACAAACTTTCCGGGGCTCGCTCCCATTCGTTCCACGTGGGGACTTTAAATACGGGGGAGGTGAGCCCAGGCCAGGAGTTCTGGGAGGGGTACAAAGGATTTGCTTTTCAAAAAAGATGGTTAGAAGCTTGCTAAGAAATCCTCTTCCCTGGCTTTCACTGGGAAAAGATTCCAGGCAGCTTTGATAGTGACAGACCTTCCTGTGCCGCGGCTGAGCGTGTGACCAGATACGAACGTGCCGTTGTGTTTAATCCCAACGGTTTCACTCGAAGCTCTGTGAAAGTGTGTCACTGACACAAGCTCGGCTCACAGACATCACATCAGTATTACGCCAGCCGGGCTACGGATGTACTAAAGACAGATATAAATTAACAAAATATGGCACACATCCTTCTGAAGAAAAATTTGAACACCGGAGAAAATATGTATTAAATAAGCACCTACAATATGCTGTAAGTCAGTTTGGATTAAAGTGTCTGCCGATAACATACATGTAAATGTAATGTAAAGAAGACAGGTGGACTTAGCTTACCTAACTGTATTGCAGAAGGGCATTTGGAGAAATCATAAAACCTTTCAGTACATGTTTTTTAGGCTCTACCACAATGCATTTTACCATTTTTGGCACTCTAACGTATTTCCAATTAGCAATCATACAGTAATACCATAGTATTACCTTGGGTAGCTCTAACCCTGCAGCTCTAACCCTAAGAATATTCAACAATGTAGAGGACTAGATAGTCTTTCTATAGATATTCACACAGCATTCTGTGCTTTCTTACTTCACTAGCAGAATCATAAGTATCTATGTCTCGCTCTCTTTTTCTCTCTCTCCACACAGTCTGAGACACGTTGCCCTCCCGCACTGACAAAGGTTATGAATAATACATATTAAGTACTGTACTAAAGCCTGTAACCGAACTGTTAAAATATTGATCTTGCCCAATCATAATAAAGCGGAATTACTGAAAGTGATCCATCATCCTTAATGCTTAGCGTCCGTGGCTTCAGCTGGCTTAACTTGCTCAATTCCTCCTCACCATGAAGCTCCATCACAACTCCATTATAACAAAGATTGTATCACAGCGGCAATCGCTGGTTTACTAGCAGACTGTTGTTATGCAAATGAAGTGATAACAAATCCATATAATTATGAAATACTGTATGTTTAGATATGAAATCTATGGAGAAATTTATTATTTACTACCTTTCTCTTGACCCTTCATGTATGGGATTTGTAGGCAACTGCATATAGGTTGCTGACATTTTTGTTGTCTATATGTTGTCGTGTACTTGTGTAATGTATGTCATTTCTATGTGCATGTACCTGTGCTAGTCTTCTTTGTTTCAAATAATCTTTAACGTCCTTGTGGGTGACTACATACTTAACTAAGCCAGACATTTCCACATCTAATGACTTTTTAAATATTAAAACTGGTCCGCATCGTCACAATTGTGAGCTCTTAATTTACTGAGCAATTAAGCCCAGACCCTCATTTATCAAGGGCTGTTCATTTACTCCAAACCTCGTCACTTTTTATTAATTGACGCTATAGAAAACACTGAGGTAAAATTAATGCACGCTCACCCGAGGTCACGCCGACAGTCGTCGGAAACTATTGCCGAACTAGACGTGAGATAAATAGCGACGTAATTTCACTGATTACACCTGAGATACGCGAAGACATTAAGCATTACTCAGGGGATCGTCCTCGGCTGAGAGAACTGCGGGAAAGGCTAGCTGGCTTTTTTGTGACCATCTGTTTTGGAGGAAAATTATCTTAATGCTGCTAAGAGGCAAAACAATTATAGCCTTAACCTTTGAGCCCGCACCTCTTTTCTATTTCATCTTCCGCTTTCACTTCTTCAGTTCTGCATACCAACGAATGGCCGAGTGTTTTTGAGTGAATCTGATTCGCTGATGTAAATCAAAGCAGAGCATCCATAATTTATTTTTATGATTACACTTAGCCAAAAAAATGTTAACCTGCCAAAAATTCCGAAAAAGTCATTTTTTGTTGCGAGGCGACAAGAAGCTCTCAAGACAAATGCTTTCAATACTCTCCGCTATCTCTATCCCATACCTTGTCAGAAGCGCTTTGTAAATGCACTCATAATTTCTCGTGGACAGCTCTTGTGTTGGTACGAGTCGTGGAAGAGCAGGCACTAATAATAATGTATCAATCTGCGACAGCGAGAGATGGAACGCCGTGTGGCGGGCTGCGAGCCTCAGTCTCTGCTCCGCTCTTGACCTCTGACCCTGGGCGGTATTGAGGGCTGCGATGGTTCTGTGCCAGGCGCGGTTGTGCAGAAGCGGCCCGATTGCTAATACGCTCCCATTCCTCATTCAGACAGTCAACAGGGCCAGCAAAGCACTGGGGCAAAATATTCTGTCTCCCACAGCAGACGGTAATAAATTGGCCTTTCATCGATGTAGAAGATAAATTTTTTTCTCTTTTTCTCTCACACTCACTCACACACACGCTTACTAGTTGACGTTTTTTCTGCCCCTCGGGACGAGAACCTGGTCTGGGGTTTTTGGGCCACAAGGCAGGTGAGGAATGGTACACAGTCCTGCAGTGTTTCTGGAGGAAATGTATGTGTGATTGGTTCGGAATCTGTGTCCAGCGGGGATCTCGTGGGGAAAACCTAAGGTAACCGGAAAAAAAACGAGTGCCATATTAAACATCTACTTCACTATATAACCCAATTACCTATTAAGAATATGTGTGAGGAATAAAAATACTACCAAGTACCGCAGTATTTCAAAAGAAAGGCTGGGTCAGTGTGTATCACCGTACACCCGACTAGCACTTCCACATACACGCACACCCAGCCTCACCGCAGACTTCCGCTTTGTAATTGTGCAATTAGTGCCACAGCTTGGTTTTCATATATCACAAATGGCTGAGTGGAGGTATTACAGTAGAAAAAGTTTCAGCCTGGCGGTCTTGGCTGGGAGCAGGGCATTAGGGCCAGCGGTTTGTAAAATGTGAGCCAATTTATCATGATCTGTTATCCTCTCACGCCCACCACTCTCAACCCCAGTGCCTCGTCTTTCTGCCTGACCTTGTGCCGCTTTTTGTGGGGGTTCAATTTGCTCGTTGTTACTCGCTTGCATAATTTCGGCAGCCACACATGCACACGAACCCGCGCACACGTGTGCATGCTAGCAGGCGAATAAACATTCTTGCAGCTGATTACTGCTGCTGCCACTTTCCTGCCTATGTCGCCTTCTTTTTCTTGCCGTCTCTCTCTCTCTCCCTCTCTCTCCCCCTCCAAGTGAACCCTATTTATTTACATGCCGAGGCTAAACGGGATCCATTTGTAAGATGGCAGGCTGCGTAGCTCTTGTAATTCTTTCTAACCGGTCGCTTCCTCTCTCTGCGTTAACTGTCATAAGCGGCGTGCCGGAGGAGAAATCCTCTGCCGTCGTGCAGCCGGCCTCTCTCCTTCCTGTCACCCACACATCACACCCATCTCCACAGCTGCAGGTTGCCACGGCGAAGATTTACAATGCACGCCTATTCACTCAAGCGTCTCCTCTCTTACCCTCCCCTCGTCATCTCCCCAGCTCCTCTCTCTCCACGCTCCTCTTCTTTTCCTTTGTGAAATCTGTCGCTCTCTTTCTCTGCCCCGACTCCCTCGGCTCACGCCGGCTTATCGCCCCTGGCAAGCCCCCGCGGCTCCTCACCACGGCAACCAGCTGGCCCTCGAGCGGAGCGGGGGGCAAGGGGTCTGGGTTTAGGCTGATATGATGCTTCAGCTGAGGATCCCTCCTGACCTGCCAGAAGATCAGTCTCTCTCTTACACCCTTATCTGCCATCTTAAAGCCTGCTTAGAAACGCCTGTACTCCCTCTCCTCTTTTTTTCTCTCTTTTTTACTCTGCCTCGCTCCTTTCTTTCGAAAGCTACCGCAGTGGTTTATCCATTGGGGTGTTTGTTAGCAGAATCCCCGAGACCCCTTCTCTCGCACGAGGGGCCACATTCCCGCCCTGCACCATTTCCCACAATTCCCTTATGCAAGACGGAATAACCGTTATTAACTGATTGGAAGGACACATTTTGTTTACGGCCTCGTGACAGACTATCATGTGGGATCATTTGAATTCAGCAAGCCTACACAGGTTATCATCTTTGCCCGAGGAAAGGAGAAATGCAAGAACAATAATAGTAATAACAATAATGATAATAATTATCACAAAGAAGATGCCCATCTTGACAGATTATTTTCAATCACAACTTTCTGAATGTCATTGTGGATTCATGGCAGGAGGCGCACCGCATGATGTCTGAGTGTGATTCTGTCTGCCACAATATTATTATTTTTCTGGGCAGATAACTTTTTGTCTGTCTGGCCTCTCTATAATCTGTCTATAATCAGGGTTCAGCCATATGTATGAGTCGAGTCTGATATAACAGATAATGGTGTGTGGGTGTGTGTATATCTATATACAATACAGTATATTGTTGAAATTAGTTTTTTTTTTAAGTTCATTATTTTTCACCTCAAATCACTGTTACAGCATGTTAGCACTGAATTTCATCAAATTACAGTCATACTTTATTTTCTTTATCATGAAACAAAACATATGCTGTCTTTAACACAGTAACACAATTTTCACGATGTTTATGTTCTCACATAATTTTACGTGAAACGATGCACCGTAAAATATGTGCCTTAGGAGAAGCAGGTGTATCACATTCATCTGCATTTTGTGACATGTTGAAACTGTTATTTCTTTACACTGCCAGAAAAAAAGGTCAAAATATGTACCCCAGCTGTCACTGAGGCTGTACCCTTTCAAAGTACAGCACCTAAAGAGTTCATATGGTTCCTATCAACACCAATGTTTTCATCTCTAAACCTAGTGGTACATATTAGTACCTACAGTATACAAAGGTTACAGCCCAAACGACAGCTGGTGTACATATTTTGACAAAAAAATCCTTCTTTTCTGTGTCTATTCATTCAGCAGCCTCTTTAAATATCATTGCCGTCGGAGGTTTTGCAACCCTGCATGAGCAAAGTGTTAATATCCACACTTATTACACGGCTCTCTAAAATGTAGATTCTGATTGGCCAGTCACGAATGGCCAGTCCAATGTTTGTTCTTTTCAGATAACTACAGCTCAAAACTAGTGATGCACCGATGTATCGGCCACCGATATTTATCGACCGATTTTTGATGAATTTGAAACCATCGGCATATCGGCAATAGCACAAGAAAGGCCGATACCGATTGTTTATTAATTAACTGCATAAAGAAATCCATTATATGTAAAATAAAAAAAAAGAGTTAATGTTGGTAATAAAATAAATGCTGAATAGCAAAAACCACCTTTGAAGGTTGTCATGCTGTCTAATTATATTTGTTTTAGCTTAATTTGTGCCTCTCTTATTATGTTGGTCAGTTGAATGTTAATTAGATCCAATCCATGTTCAGTAAAAATAATTTGATTCAGAAATAAACTAGCTAATAGACCAACTGTATAGGATTGTATACAAGTGTTTAATATCGGTATCGGCATCGGACAGAAGTTGTCTGTTTAAATCGGTATCGGCCCACAAAATCCTATCGGTGCATCCCTACTCAAAACTAATAACACACAGTAACCCGGATGCTGCAAGACATTTTGACAGGTACATTTTAATATTACACAAAATTAAAGGATTAGTCAATTTTCTTAAAAAAAAATTCAGATAATTTACTCACAACCATGTCATCCAAAATTAAGTTATGTTTTTTGAGGAAAACATTCCAGGATTTTTCTCATTTTAATGGACTTTAATGGACCCCAACACGTAACAGTTTTAATGCAGTATAAAATTGCAGTTTCAACGGAGTTTCAAAGGACTCTAAACGATCCCAAACGAGGCATAAGGGTCTTATCTAGCGAAATGATTGTCATTTTTGACAAGAAAAATAAAAAATATGCACTTATAAACCACAACTTCTCGTCTATATCCGGTCCTGTGATGCGCCAGCGCGACCTCAAGTAATTGTGTAATGCGGTGGAAAGGTCATGTGTTACATATATGAAACGCACATTTGCGGACCATTTTAAACAATAAACTGACACAAAGACATTAATTAGTATCAGTTGACATACAACAACGTCGGAACGGTCCTCTTTCTCCACACTTGTAAACACTGTGGCATAGTTTCGCATTCGTCATCCGTGACCTCTTGACGTGATGAAGTATTGCGTGAGGTCGCGCTGGCACATCACAGGACCGGAGATAGACGAGAAGTTGTGGTTTAAAAGTGCTTTTTTTTTGCTTGTCAAAAATGACAATCGTTTCGCTAAATAAGACCCTTATGCCTCATTTGAGAGTCCTTTGAAACTCTGTTGAAACTGCAATTATATACTGCATTAAAACTGTTATGTGTTGGGGTCCATTAAAGTCCATTAAAATGAGAAAAATCCTCAAAAAACATAATTTATTCTCGACATGGTTGTGAGTAATTATCTGGATTTTTTAAAGAAAATGGACTAATCCTTTAAATATAAATATGTCTTTTAATAACATATCCAGCATTATATTTACAAATGGTTAAACCAAATAGTGTGTTTGTTACATTTGAACTTGTCTTATCTTAAAACTGAAAGTAAACAGGTTTTCCTCACAGAAGATCAATATTTATTGTTACTTATGAGGCAAATAGTCGTGTAATAAGTGGGATAATGTACAGGCAGGAGGTTGTTATCGCGAAATAAACCCCTTCAGCGAGGTAAATACATTATCCAATTAGTGTCTGTGGTTCAAATGTGGCACATACTGTACATACCTTGGAGGACCTTTATTGGTCGTGGTAATGTTTTAATCATTATTTCATTTATTATAGAAACAGATCGGTGGATTTTAGATGAACAGTTTACTCAAAAATGTAAATTATCTCACTGATGTCAATTCACTCAATTCAAATGGGTTTGAAACAACATTATTATTAAGAATTTGATCTTGTTTTTTTCCAACCAATGACAATTCATTGTGACCACAGTCTATAAAGCTTCAAATCAGCTCCATAAATGTAGTCCATAGCTTGTTAGCTCAAATGTAGCAGATCACGGGTTCAATACACGGGTGAGTAAATAATGATGAAACGTTCGTTTTATGGGTGAACTAATGCACATAATAAACCAGCGATAAGTCTCAATAAAATGAACTTAAGTAGAGACCTAGGACATTTTATTTTAAATGACTTCTAAATGATGCATAAAACATGTGAAACTGGATCTTTTGCTTTCCTGTTGATGTTAGGACCTGGCAGACAGTGATTCTCTGGCACAGGTCAAAGGTGGCTCTGTCCAGTGTTTGTGGTTGACCTGTCGGATGACATTGTTTAAGTATTCTCCTCTCTTCAGCTGGAGGAAAAGAGAGAATCTGGTGATCAGAGGAGAATATTAAATGCCTCTCCTGCTCGTCTTTTCTTCGTTTTCTTCTGTTTCTTTTCCCAACATTCTCTCCACATCTTTCTCCCTCTCTCTCTCCCTCTCTCTTACATGCACATTAAAACATTTTAATTATAAGTTGAACAATTAAAGTTAAGTATAAATGCATAAACAATAAAGGAAAATCACAGCAAAACCTTGAAATCACCTCCCTCACCCTCAACTCCAAGACAAAACATTGCATGAAAAGCCAAACCGGGATTTGATCAGCCCTTTCCCCATTTATCCAGGACTAGCCGACGTTAGCCCGCGAGCTCGCACTTACAGGGGTGACACGGCGGCTAATTGAAATTTATTTGCAATTATGTGACTACAATAAACACAATCTTCCTTTTCTTTCATTAATATCTCCATGGCCCATGAGGAGCAATCTCCTTGCTGCTTTTTACAAGCCGAGGAAACGCAGCCCGCTCCGTAATAGCACGGAGAGTTAATGTAGCTTGAACAAGGATCCTAATTGTCCCTGTTTCTGTCATATTTGTCTACTCCAACAGGCCTAAATACCACAGCGATTAATTACCACCGGGCAGGTACGCAGAGGCAGTGTGTGTGTGGGTGTGTATGTTTATATGCGAGCATGTGTCTTGCTGTATAATCTGGCAAAATATTCCTCGCGCACATACACATGACCATAGTAGTTCACGATCGAGTTCCCGGCTCCCGTAGATTTAGCTGTTCCACGCAGGTGGGCTGGAATACGATAGATCATTTGGTTGATTATGTTGTGACTGCACGTGAAGTTCACGCGTCTCACCTCCTTGAGATTTCCGTGGTTAAATAATTTTCCCACCATGCATCCCTCCACAGTGAGAGCTCCCACCTACTCATCAGTGCGTGCATTAGTTGGAGTTGTGGCGACGACCGCGTGTTTACGCATCTCCCGAACGGCTGCGTTTCGCAATTTAGCCTTGACCTTTCCGCTGGGCCGCCAGGGCTAATGATGGGGCAGGGACAGCAGGTGTTTTGCATTAGTCTAAACTTCGCTGGTTGAGCAAATGTGCACACACTTTATCACCAACACTGCCCCCTCCTGACTGCGAACAAAGCACCCTACCTTAACACACTTGTTTTGTGTGTGTTTGTTTGTTTATGTGTGTGTGTGATCTAAATAAAAACTGGACATGGAACAGATTGCATGGAGCAAATCTGTGACTGTGTCTGCAACCTAAGGCAGCTGCTTTGCTGCCCTGCTGGCCAGTCACTCAATAACTTAAAGGGTTAGTTCACCCAAAAATGAAAATTCAATCATTGTATACTCACCATTGTGTTGTTCAAACAACCCATGGCTTTCTTTGTTTTTCTGGACTAAAACAGAAAGATTTGTTTTTGTTGCGACTGGATCTTCTGACTGGATTAAATGATTCCATGTGATTTGTGTTCTGAGAGCATATGTTTGGTAAAAAAAAAGAAAATTCAATATTGTGTGAAAGTCTTGACCTGTGCACACTCTTCTCTCCATACGCATTCTCTGTGCATGAACTGTGTTGTTGACGCAGTTTCTGAAGTTTACATAAAAAAATGCTCTTCTGTTCACAACACGAGAATATAGCGATATCATGCATGGACAGGTCACTGCGTAGTCATAGTGTTTGTATTGTTCCAAAAATGCTGAGGTGATCAAGTAAAGGAACACAATGTGTAGAAATGTGCATTTGGAAAAAATTATTTATTGTTTTTTATGGAAAATTGAGTTAAAATAACATTAAAATGTGAAAATTTTTATTAATTTCATTATTGAGTAAAGTCACCTAAATTTGATCATGTTTAATCTATTTTAATTTATAAGAAGGAAATTAATAATTTTGTGTTGAAACTACATGAATGATTTTGATACATAACTAGGCAGTGAATTTGTACACTGTAAAAAAATGTTGTTAAAACAACTTGGTTATGCAAGTCAATTCAACCTACTGTTTTACTTTTGGCTTAAAAAAGTTGACATAACTTATAAATTCAAGTTGAAATTGTTTAACTTATATTTGTGTTGATTTGACAAAAATGCTGTGAATTTTTTACAGTGTAGTTCCCAGCATGCTTTGCAAGGGACTACATTTGGAGAGTATTTTTAAACGCTATTTTGTGTTTTTCACTAAAAAGTAAGACTTGTTAGTGTTAAATGTTCATTTATCTTGAATATTTTTTTCCTATTTCTAAATCATTGTCGCTTGGGGTTAGATTTGGGGTTTGGGTTAGGATGTATTTTTATGTATTGGTTTCTACATGTTTTTCTTCCGCTTTTAAAACTATTCTCGCCTGGAGTTGGGTTAGAGTTGGGGTTTGGGTTAGGATGTCTAAAAATGTAACAAAAAGTGATTCTAACCCCAACCCCAAGGGACAATGGTAAGAAAATACAATGAGAAAACAATACACAAAATGACACGAAAAAAAAGTCGTGCCACGGAAAACTATTTATAGAAATTCGTGCGAGTGACACGAAAAAGACATTCATGCTCAAGGCATGTAAAAAGCAGAATTTCGCCATGGACAAGAATAAATTGATCAAATTTTTTGTGACTATAACATGACTTTCTGTGAGATCAGTCTGGTTAATTCACTCATTGAGCAATAACTGTGCCAATGACCAGTCTCATACTCATCATGTTGTGATATATAATAATAATAAATATGTTTTTTTAAAAAGCTAAAGAAAATCAGTAAACTTTAAGTTGCTTGTGATATGTTCTTATAATTTTATTAAGTAGTATATTTTTATGGTGTAGGTTTAACTAATTTAACAGTTTAGGTTATTTTAAATCATTAAATCAGGAAGATTCCATAAAAAATCTATGCCTTAAAAAGTATTTTAAAAAGTATTTGTCCATTTTTTACTATGTTCTTAGCTCAACTTAGACAAACTAATACATACCTATCTTTTTTCAATGTGTACACTTGTGGCAGAAGACCACTTGCAGCACTTCGACCTCGGCGCAGTAATACTGACTGAAGTTTGAGCGAGAGGGGGAGTTGTCAGGAGTGATGATGTTACTGCGTGCAAGTGCTCTTCTGCCATACAATATAGTTCTCATTTTTCTCCACTTAAAAATCACCACGTTTTATTTTGTGCCACCATACTTACTCGTGTAACTAATTATGTAACAGTCTTTAAAAAGGGAAAACATAGAAGTGTTTGGTGGCTTAAGGAGTAAATGGGGCTAGGCTTAATGCTACAACATTCATAATGCGCTGTACAAAGATTATGTGCATGCATTGAAAAAAGATAGGTATTTATGAATTAGTCTAAGTTGAGGTAAGAACATTGCAAAATATTGTGGTTTCTTTTATATCAGTTATTATTTTTTACAGTATATAGTCTGAATGAACTGTAAATCATAAAACTAAATGCAAGCATAACCAAAGCCATTTTGTCAGTACACTCTCAGAAATAAAGGTACAAAAGCTGTACCCTTTCAAAAAGCACACAAGAGTTTTTGCTCTTTGCTCCCCCTACAGGTTAGAAGCATAATTGTCCATTACCACTATCGTAAATATTGCAGCATAGCTGGCTCTGATTGGATTGTCTGCCGTAAAGCTACATGATAAGCTACAGGACCACGACCCGACGGTTGGAAACTTCTTTAGTGCGGTTTTGGCCGATAGAGGGCTGCAAAGCAAATGTGAAAGTGCCGTTCACCTTGTTTCAAGTGGATGAACCACTGAAACTTTTTTGGAAACGTTATTTTAAGGTAAAACATTTTTTTTGGTGTTGCTTTAAGGGTGCATCAAGGGTACATATTGGTACTTCAAAGATAAATAACTGTACCTAAATAGTAAATGTTAGGACCTTTTTAAAGGGGGCAGTTGTAGCCTAGTGGTTAGAGTGTCGGGCTTGTAACCCGAGCGTTGCCAGTTCGAGGCTCACGACCGGCGGGTTGCGACTGTGGTGCCCTTGAGCAAGGCACCTTAACCCTAATTGCTCCCCGGGCGCTGCAGGGATAGCTGCCCACTGCTCCGGGTGTTTGTGTGTTCACGACTTGCAGTGCGTGTGTTCACTATTCACTGGATGGGTTAAATGCAGAGGTCACATTCCAAGTATGGGTTACCATACATTGGCAAATACTCACTTCACTTTAAAAGTGTACCGTCCCAGTGACAGCTTTCGAACCTTGATTCACAGGTTCACAATTCTTTCCACCAACCCATGCACAGGATTGTGCCCTTGCAAAATTAACAATTTTATGTATACTCAAATAAACTGATTAACCATTTTAATACAGGTAGCATAGTTATTCTGTATTTTTACAAAATACGACTGTCTCACTGCAGGAATCATAACTGTTCATAATATTTAAATAAACTACTGTTAGAGTTTAGAGCTTTAGAGCCCTATTTTAATGATCTAAGAGCATTGTCTAAAGCGCACAGCGCATGGTCTTAATGGGCATGTCCGATTCCACTTTTGCTACTTTAAAGACAGGAAAAATGGTTTGTGTGCCAAGCGCACGTCCTAAAAGGGTTGTTCCTATTCTAAGCGGAGGAAGAAGACCACCAGTTTTAGATTGAATTTGTATTGAATCCGTTATTTTTTGGTATTGAAACCTTTAAAAGTCGTTTTTTCAGTTATGGGAGTAAAATAAGCAGGCTTTAAATTGCTGTAAATAAATGGATAGCCTACATGATCTGTGTTATCTCAAAAAATAATTTACAAATATGCAAGAAAAGGTTTGGGTAACACTTTATTTTACGGTCTCTTTGTTACCCATGCTACATGTAATTATTATAGTAATAACAGTTAATTATGCATAGTTACATGCAACTAACCCTAAACCAAACCCTATAGTAAGTACATGTTGTTAATGATTATTACTTAGTACTTAAATGTATAATAACTCTGTAACAGTGATGTCGTAAAATAAAGTGTCACCAAGGTTTGTACTCTAATAATACTTTATTTGTAACAAACAGTAGATAAAGAATTTACAAACGTGTGGAGAGCCTTAAGCACTCGGGCAGCGCCGTAAGTGCTTTGAAAACCATTACTTAAAAACGGTTCTCATTTCATCATATCTACAGTACAAAGTCATCATATACAATAAATCCGTCGGGTAGCATATAAAAAATTAATAAAAAAATATATGCAATATTTGCATTTGTTTAAAGCAAACCATTTAATTACTTATCAGGCTACAGGTGAAGCTGCTATTTACGCCTTTTAACGTCTCATAATCAATCCTCATTTATGTCCAAGAGACTTAATAATAATCTTTTACATTTAAAACCTTTGATTTTTCATATTTTAAAACGTGTTTGTGCTGCTGCGCATCCATGTGATAAGCAAACGCGTGTTATTGTTGTTACGTTTATAGGCGCATATTACTAACGCGCTCATTTAATAACAAAAACAATATTGCGCCATTGACTTTAGCCCAGGTTTTAGTTGGTCAATGAAGTAGTTTATTTTAGTTGCCTCAAAATAGCAACGCGCCAACAATGCGCAAGAAGACACCTCGTTTTCAGACCAGAATGCATATGGGCGCAAAATTGGGCGCAAATTAATTTGCTATTTAAACAATGTGGCGCTAAACATGAAAATGATAATTGGGCCGGGTTGAAACTAGCAAAATACAATTGCATTGCGCATTGTGCTGCATTGCGCGGGGTGTATGATAGAGCCCTTAGAGTTTTGCCAAACTTTAACCCATGGTTTATTTTTGTAAGCGTGGCATATCAAAAAGCGAACATCTACGTTGTAGTCGATGAATTCGAAAGTGTCTTGATGCATGTCTACCTAAATATACTGCTTACAAAGCAGAACTTTTTAGCTTTCGAACACAGCCTGTGTGTGTATATACAGTGCTAATGCGGCAACTCCATAAATACGACATCAACCATGTTACACACACATATGCAAGTATAATATTTAGGAAGGATTTCTGTGCTATGGGGTTGATTTTTTGCTGTGTGTATGTGTGTGTGGAGAGAGACACCCATCAGTTGCTGCTAAATTCATTTATCAGTTACACACCATCAGAAATAATCCACAGCCCTGATCTTGTACAGTACTTTTATTTTACCTCTCATGTGCCTCCATAAATGTACATTTGTATACTTCATATGTTTATATTTCAAAGTCTACTTTATATTGTAAATATCCTCTGATTCTATTTTATTTTATTTTATTTTGCAGTAGTACTTCATCCATCACCCAGCACCTTAGCTTAACTGCACCTTAATGTTTGTTAATATTGTGTTATTGTATGTTCCTCGTTTTATGTATAATGCTTTGGCAATATTGTAAGTGACACAATCATGCCAATAAAGTTCTTTAAATTGAAAAATTGAATTGAGAGAGCGAGAGAGGGAGAGAGAGAGAGAGAGAGAGAGAGAGAGAGAGAGAGAGAGAGAGAGAGAGAGAGAGAGAGAGAGAGAGAGAGAGAGAGAGAGAGAGAGAGAGAGAGAGAGAGAGAAATAGACTGGCATGGTAAGACAAAGATCTATTGCACTGACTTCTCTGTTTCTTATTTTCACGTTATATTATGCAAAACATTCCCCTCCAACACTTCATCTCTCTCTCTGTCTCTCTCTCTGTCTCTCTCTCCCTCCCTCTCTCTCTCCCTTTCTCTCTCTCTCTCTTTCTCTCTCTCTCCTAGTGTCCTCTTCTCCTCTCTGAAATCCAATCTGAGCTGTGCTCCACGTCTGAATCAAAGAGGAAAATCAGCTTGATTTGGTCTCCTGCTGATCCAGAGGATGTGTATGTGTCTGTGTGTGCATGTGTGTGTGTGTTTGGTGAGGAGAGGTGCGAGGCCATTGGTATTCTGATTTTATGTGAGAAAAAGAAAGTGTGTGTGTGTTTACATGAGACCTGCTCCCAAATCAGAGACTGTTTTAATGCCATTGTCTTCTCTCTGTAAAACAGGATCATATTTACTGTCATAATTGCTTGTTGATGTTTTAATGAAATAAGGGAAGCACATAAGCTATCTGTCTGCATGGATGCTCATCTCAAGAGGCTGACAGTAAGCTCATGGGCTTTTGCCTTATTCTCCCTGTCTGATACTCAAATCCCATATTAGGCACACAAATAAGATATTTTGTTATTTAAATAGCTTCTGCACACTTAAACTGATTTTATATTTTCCTATCCCGCCCGTGCACGTGTGTGTGGTCTCGCTACATTACTCGCCATTGTCCAGTCATCGGAGTCTAGCCCTCGATGCAGAGGTGGAAGCCATCGGTGATGTTTTGGCAAGGCTTTGGTTAAGGCGATCTGGTGCCAAGATCGCAGGCCACTGAGCCGTGGAGAGAACATCCAAACATGGCTCCTTTCCTTCACAGCTTTTGGCAGGCCCGGTACCTCTGTTCCCCGCCCAAACTACACACAGGCCACGCCGATCTGGCCGCGCTGCCTGCGCACATCGACCAAACATGGAATTTATAGCCTTAATGATGCGAATAAGCAAGTTTTTCTCGCAGTGGGTTCTATCGTGGTTAACAACCGGTTACAGCTGTACCAGCTGAAGACTGGCAGCCACCGATGCAACTATTCTTTTTCTTTCCTGTTGTTCATCACACAAAGCATCACCTTCAGCAGAGGACATGAAATAAATGCACTAGCACCTGTGAAGTGCAGGTACCATCATCGGACGTTCCCAATCAGTTGGAACGTTAACCTCAATTACAGGTTTCCGAACGTTCCAAACATGCTCATCCCACTGGCAGATCGCAAGGAAAGCTGAGAAAATTAAACGCAATTTGATGGGGAGAAAATTGGCCCTCTTTCTGCACGCCATAACGTTTCACCTCCGCAAATCACCCCCTTGCATCGTCCAGGAATCTCTGTTTATTTTCTCTTCTGTCAAGCTGGGCATTTTACCCCCGTCGCGCCCGTGTGCTGCAGGTGTGATTACGGGCATCAGAGGCGCTTGGTAATATATTTGTGAACGTGTGTGGATGCAGTGCGTTCCTACGTACAACCCACGTGTGGACAGTCCCTTGACTGACATCCAATCTGCATTCGGTGGGATTGCTTTCTTCTCTGCTGCGTGGTTAAGGGGAGGAGGGATCGACACCAAATGACAGCAGATCTCCTCCGTTCACCTAATCAGACATCTCTGATTGATCTTCCCCACGGCCGGCTGTGATTGCTGTCCGGGATGGACAGGAGATGGGGGTATTTGTTGTTGTCCTCTCCACTGTAATAACTGTAAACAAGCCTGTAACAAGTAAACATGCTGGTAGTTAGCACAATAGAACACAAACAGATGCATGTGCCTCAAATATGTATTGGTTTATAGGAGCTAGGAGGATAATGTACATAGTCCTATAAACCCCTATAGGCATTAAATGTTGAGGACATTGATTGTGGCCACACACAAATACAAAACACGTACTGTACTTACAGTATGAATTAAGCTTGTTGCAATTAAAAGTATATTTGAAGAGTTTCGTTGCAAAACGAGATAACTCCGGTTTTTTTTCAGAAATCTCATTTTTTGGTTTTGCATTCCAATTTATATCAATTCAACTGCAGTTGGTTTGTTTTGATTTAAACCTTCATAACTTAAAAAAAATAAAGCTAAGAAGCACCATGAAACAAAATAATAACATGATAACATAATAATAAACATGTTTTGACAAAAATGTTAAAGGTCACGTTCTGCCTGATACCATTTTTTAAACCCTAGTTAGTGTGTAATGTTGCTATAATAGCATAAATAATACCTGTAAAATTATAAAGCTCAAAGTTCACTGCCAGGCGATATATTTTCTTCAATAGAATTCCTCTTTAAAAGCCTACAACAAACGGCCGGTTTGGACTACAGCCCTCTATTTCCTGCTTTAATGACGTCAGTAAAACAGTTAGTTGACTAAACTCCGCCCACAGGAATACGTCAGTCACCAGCTTTGGCTCAAACGGCTCCGCTAAGCTAAGCTGCTTTCGAATCACAGCACACTAAACAAACTACATAATCAGAACTTGTTACGTATTTCTGAAGGAGGGACTTCACATAACAATAAAGACATCAGCCTGTTTTGTGGACTGTGAAAACAGCGCTATACAGATAAGTAAATTGTGTGAAAAATACCACGTTTTTACACGTGAAACATGAACACATGTTATATTGCCCACTATAAATACAATCAAAGCTTCAAAGTCACAGACAGAACGGGAGCTTTAAAAACGGAGTTATCTCGTTTTGCAACGAAACTCTTCATTTATTTTACAACAGTTTGTAAAGAATGAATGGTAGATTAGACACTTAAATAAACTTTATTTTGCATCTCAGTGTCTTTGAATGCCATAACATTTCAAACTCTAATGTTAATATTGACATCTTTAAGGCATAGTTCGGCCAAAAAAAATCACCCCATGATTTACTCACCCTTGAGCCATCCTGCTATCTTAGTTCATAGAGTTTGTTATTTTAGTCTGTAAAGTTTTCAATATTTCTTTTTTCTTACGAAATTGCATTGATTGCCCTCAAAAGACCTTTATTAACCCACTGGAGCCGCGATTATTTCTGTGAAGTATGGATGGACTTTTTTGGGCTTCAAATTAGAAGCACCATTCACTTAAAGTTTGGAACAGCAAGGACATTGTCTAATATAACGATAATTATATACATTGAGGATGGCTTGAGGGTAAATAAATCATGGGGTAATTTTCATTTTTGGCTTAACGATCCCTTTAAAGGGGATATTTTACAAGACTTTTTTAAGATGTAAAATAAGTCCTTGGTGTCCCCAGAGTACATACAGTATGTAAAATTCTAGCTTAAAATAAAGGTAACACTTTATTTTAAGGAGTGTTCAATAGACTGACATAACACATTCATAATCATGACATGACACCTGCTATGAACATGGAGGAGATTTTATGCACTTTTATAACAACTGTCATTAAGTGTCATTCGTTCAGTTATGTCATTTTTATGCAAAGATATTGTTTGAGATGTCTAACAACTTGACATTAACCAATACATCATAACTGACCACTTTTTACCACTGAAACAAATTGAATTTGTAATTTAATTGTGATTAAGTGTTAATACTCTGTCAAATAGTTTTATAACAGTATCAAGAATATTTTTCTTGACCTCAACTATAGTGGTACAAATATAATTTGTCAATAAAATATCATTAAGTGTTAATACTCCGGCAAATAGTTTTATAAAAACATCATGAATATTCTTCAGTTCATGTTTCCCCCATTTGTTTAACTAATAGAATCAATCATTCAATAATAATAATAATAATAATTAAAATTGATAAAATTATATTTTATTGCATTTGGAGACGATTCACCTAAAATTAAATGAAAACAGTACAATATAGGTTAAGCCACGGCAACATTGGGTCCATGTCGCTACAAAAACAGTTAACTTCATTAAATTAAATTAAATTAATTAAATTGTTTTTTTTCTATGTCAGAAAATTGTAGAACCTTTTGTGTGAGGATGAACAAGTTCTGTTAGTTGTCAGTTTTTTATTTATTGTGCGCATACATAAAGTTAAGTACAATATTTTTGCATTTTGTTAAGGTATTTAAAATTATTTGACAGTATTAACACTCAATTATATTTTTTGAGAGTTTAATATAATGTTTACCCATAAATCTATGTATTTTCTTAAGTTGAAAATTATTCTCCTATGTCATGTTTATGACAGATTTATGACGTTACGAAGTAATGATGTATTAGTACATGTCAAGTTTTCATAACAAAGACAATTGAAATAATGTCATCTTTGCATTAAAAATGACATTTGAACAAATGACACTTAAAGACAATTGTCATAAATGTGCATAAAATCTCCTTAATGTTTATGACACGTGTCATGTCATGATTACAAAGGTGTCATGTCAGTCTTATGAACACCGCTTCAAGTAAAGTGTTACCAACATACTATATAGATAATTTATTATAACATGTTAAAATTGTCACTTTATAGATGTAAGCAAAAATGTGCCATTTGGGGTGTGTCCTTTTAAATTCAAATAAGCTGATAAAATGCAAACACTGATCTCCATGATGGTGGTTTGTTGATATTGAAACTCAATTGTGCTGTCAATTATTTTCTCTTTCTCTCGGCACTAAATGGCAGTGCCGTGGTTGGATAATGCAGATTAAGGGGTTGCATTATGTTAATCAAATCCCCTTTTGACATCACACAGGGAGCCAATTTTTTCACATGCTTGCAGAGAATGGTTTACTTAAACTAAGTTACTGTGTTGATCTTTTTCATGTTTACTAGGATGATAGAAGCACTGAACCCAAATATAGCACTTAAACATGGAAAAAGTCAAATTTTCATGATATGTCTTCTTTAAACAAAGTATGTGTTTATGATTAGATCTTAACTTTAATGCTCATGATTTTAAGATGATTGGTCATGGATATATAAAAAAACTGTTATAGTACATCCATACATGAACATAAATGATGAACACTTTGAAAATGCAGTATTAGTTTAACCCAAAGTTAGGCCAAATATAGACATTTTCTAGATTGATTTAACCCAACAGTAGGGTTTGTCCATATTTTACCAAGCCATGGGATGAAACAACCCAGCATTTTTTTAATAATGCATATTACGGTATATATTAGAAACATTTGCATTTTCATATGTCAGAAATGTTAGCAAGATCTTTATTAATTACCTCTCCGTGTTCTGAGAAGAAAGCAGAACTTTTGTACATAGTGCATAGTGTACTTAAGGCCAAAGAACTATGGTTTCTCAGCAATGTCAGTTTAAAACATTTATTTAGCAATCAAACTAAAGAACCCGGCCAACTTTTGCAACAAATGAAATCTCCAATGTAACTCTGCTCTGCATGCCTTGTAAAATTGGGACTGTCTTGGTTTCATCAGGACGTCTGGTCACCGTGCACATACTGTACCTTACCAGAGTCACACAATCTGTCACTCCACACACTGCATTTACTGTATTAAACACGGCGTGTCCTTAAAGGGCCTCTCTTTGACTCACTTCAGCCCCTCTGTTTCCACACCAACTGGCAGTGTCAAGTTTGGGTATATATTTTCACCTGGGCCTCAGGAAGTAGAGGTCTGGCCCTGCCATCATATGGGACTTGTGCGTGTTTATGTATGTGAGTGAGGTTCATGCTGTTATGAAAAGAAATGGCTCCCTTTTAATGTATTAATGTGAATTTGAATTGGCCCCGACAAAATTTAAGTTGGAAAGACAGGAACTGCAACAAAAATGTAACTAAATTCTTCCAATGTGGCACAAAAAATGAAAGTTACATTCATGCATTTCATTTAAAGCAACAGTGCATTCAAAGTATCCACTTAATTCATTTTATACATTATGTGCAATTTCCTGCAATCAAATCCATGACCTTGTGTTGCCAAATGAGCTAAAGAAACCGAATAAGTTAATACACAGTATATTAAATATATTGTGGGAATTTTAAACAGACTTTTATCCCGCTCATACTGTGACATGCAATGATCCTGCATTCAAATTTTTCAATCACAAAAAAAAGCACAGCAATCTTAAGGGGATCGCACACCGTCCGCGCAGCTCAGCGCCGCGCCGCGCCTTTCTAAAAAAATAGAACACATTGCTTTCTATGAGTATACGCACACCGGGCGGCGCCGCCAGGTGGCGCCTGTCCGCGCCGCCCAGCTGTGACTCAGGAAGTTGTTCAAATCCCTGTCGCGCCACACAGCGCCACTCACATAGTTTAACATTAAATAGCATCATATTTGTCCCAAATCATTAAGGATTAACATTGGCTGCTAACGTATATTTTGCATTTTGAAGTAGACGCTATCTGACGAAGCTCGCGCTATTTAATGTGCACTTCCGGTTTACAATACCTCCGAGTTCTGCTAGGTGCGACGCTGTGCGGCGCTGAGCTGCGTGGCCGGTGTGCAATCCCCTTTAGAGTCTAAAGCATCCAGCCAATAATAACGGATTTAGATCAGATGAAAACGCAAAATCCATTTTTGTAATCAGCCTCAGCAATACAAGTAAAAAGACGCTAATTCACGCTAACAATACCTGCCATGACCGATAACAAAGGATTTTTATACCTAATCTTTCCTTTAAATGTTAATGGAGCCTGAAACCCACATTCCATCAGATCTGTGAATGATTAGCTGGACTTGCTAATTGTACTGTGTAGTGTTTACAAGCTTATTAAGGCATAGCTCAGGTGCGTTTAAAGGGTTACTTTCAACAGGCAGTTTGATCAATAACCCTCTGGTGTAGTACAGCGGTGATCAATTTTATAGTATCGACCATGTTTCATTGTTATGCTTTTCAGGGTATGTGTGTGTGCGTGCACGCCTGTCTAATAGAACAAGGGTCTATTAGAGCACAAAAATCAACATAGCTTGAATGCTGGGCAAGATTATTTATATTCTGGTTGTGTAGTTGAGTGTGCACACGTATGTTTGTGTTTGTGTATATGCGTGTGTTTTCTGTAAACATTGCCAGGCTGGCAGTAGATCGGTGCCATATCTCTGCTGTGAGGAGAGGCTGGTACCTGGCATGGGGGCGCTGATTACTCTTATTAAAGCCGAAGAAGTGGGACTCGTTCCAAAGCCTACCGAGCGGGCCGCTTCACTCCACTCACCCACACCGGCCCGCGAGCGGAGCGGGGATGGAGCCAACCACCAGACGGAACCCCACTAACCTGCCATCTCGCAGCCATGGGCTCTGGGGGTGATTGTTGTAACAGTTGTCAGTTGTTTAACCAATTAAAGTCTTTTCTCTCTTGTTCCCGCATGTGGTACAGTATGTTATGTATCTCTAGGTAATACAACCATAGTCGAAATCGTTCAGTAAAGGCAACGCGAACATTTGTTGTATTTTTAAAAATAATAGATACATCCATTTAAGTACTTATCATTGTAATCTGAAATCGTAAATGAAACTAAACATTTGTTTACCTAAAGTTGAATAAAAACACCTCTTAGTGCAACATAACACAAATGAGCGTAAACATTTATCTCGTTGTTCCCTTTCTGAGCATTTCTCAATGTTGCTGTACGGTCGTATATCGGATCATTGAAAGTCGGTTACTTCTCTGAGTGCAGATTGGCTTTCAGAGAAGTTATTAAACATAATTGCAAACTAATTAGTACAATGATGGCTTGGCACCTCGGTATTGTGTGAGCTGCTCAATGTGTCTTTACAACATGCATTTAAATTTTACTCTAATTAGGGATGTGTGATTTATGCATGGCTTGGGGTGTACTTTGTAACGGTTATTAATAGAACAGTATTGCATTGGTAAGTAATGCGCAAATGAAAACCAAAAGCGCAGATGTCTCAACAGGTGAACTTTGCTCACATTGCAACTGATAGCCGCTCGTATCTTCGCTACGTCACAAAAAGTGCAACCGTTGAGTGCACAAAGTGTCCAGCGTTCCACAATTTTCGGTTGAAGAAGAGCATCATCCGTGTACACTGTAAAAACAGTTGGTTCAACTTAAAAAAGTAAGTTACCTGGGGTCTCGTTTATAAAACTGTGCATAGAATCCTTACTAAAAGTCTTACTAAAAAATGGCATTTGCCAAAAAATATTAAGACTTTTAAAACAAAGCAATGTTCCCTTTATAAATCAAAGATCACCTGCAAGTGTGCGTACATGAATCATCCTCAGATCCCACCCTGCGAGCCCATTTTCCCTTTAAGTTTTTTTTTTTATAGATCACAACCTTTGCGTGGAAACTGGCGTACGCACGTTTTCAGCCCAGTTTTGGGTTGGCTTAAGATTTTGACTATTAGTTGACACAACTTTTTTGATACGTTTTTAAGTTAAATTAACTTATTAAAATGTACTTAAAGTGCAAAATGGCGAATAGTGCATAAGTATGTGATTTGTGACACATCTAGAGTCATTGCAAGAAAGCCGGTAGCGTTTAGTGTCACTGATGTAGCCGACGACAATTATCTATGTTTTTGAATGTAAATATCCCAATTTACAGACTATTAGAACAGTAGGACTCAGTGTGTATCGTTTTCATTAAAGCTTAGCTACACAGTGTTACACCTAGCCGTGTTACAATACTGAGGGTCTATTACGCAGTGCTCTGCAGTCTCATTAGAGCAGAGCCCAGTTTCCCGGTTGGAGGCTGACCTGCATGAATCCCCATCTTGTTCTGGAGGGATTAATCCTGCACGACACTGTTCAGCCTTCCCTCACGCGCCTTAATGAGTTCAGCATGGACCTCACAGCGTCTCCTTAATTTCACTTAATTGAGCAGTCGTTAGCGGCCATGTGCCCCAGTGCTGGCGTGTAAGCGCGAGCGCGAATGTGCACGCGTCGGATGGTCTGGCACAGTTAGCGCGGGGAAGTCGTGGCATGGTGAGATCATTCATGTGCCCTTGCCTCTCCGTGTTGATCATTTTTAGGTTTTCATAATGAGGAGTAAAAACAGATCGATGATGTCATGCAATGGAAAAGCAAAGAGACGTAGGGTTAGGATCAGCCTACATGAAGCTTCAAATAAATCAAGTTTCATGTAAAAAAGGTGTAAAAGAATCTCCAAGAAATAAGTTGATGGTGCAGAAATTCAACCTTGATATTAATCCAAATATTCCTAAAATTCTATTTTGGCGTTAGGAAGAACCAATAAATATTTTCTTTGAACATGAAGCAGTGAAATTGTCCATGTTTGTGTACAACAGATTTAAGTATTATGGTGCAAACAACAAAAAATGTGATGTCCACGTATGTGCACTTTCAGCTCAGGTTAAAACATCATGACCAAAGAGATGACACTGATGTGCCGACAAATTCTTGCTGTAGTGCAAACTAAATATCAGGGTGATAAAATACTATTATGCAAATGTGAAGCATATGCAGTATGGTCATCCAAAATCTCTTTGATAATGATCATTCCCATGATGCTGAAAGAAAGCAGTCCTTGGAAAAGCGTATCAGTATGGTGGCCAGTGGAGGTCCAGTAAAATCTATATCATAATCTCAGCAGGTGTCAGATTAATGCATAGGGTTTTAAAGGACACAGTGAGTTTCTCTCAAGGTTGGACCATCTCACTGTGAAGTAAAAGATGTTCTTAGTCAAAGCAGAAACATTGATATCTGAATCACAGTCATTAAGATCACTTTATATGCTTTCCTGGCCCTCAACCAATAAGTGTGTTTCTTCTCTCAGTCCTTAATTTGGTCTTGAATAGTGTAATGTGTAATAACTCCATTACCTGATCTTTCCATTTTCTTTCTTTCATCCCTTTAACCTCATTAATAATTACATAATTTCATGCCTTAAGTACTGAGCACCACTTTGTGCCCAGCATCCCACTTACCTTTTATTTGCTGTGTTCTGGTATGTCTTTTTTCACTTTCATGTTCTTGCTACCATGTCACTCCCCACCCCCCAACAAGTATTTGTGAGGCTGTTTTTGCCCATCAGTCTTCTGCCCAGTTGTGAGGTAAATGATTACTCCTGTGACTGCTGTAACTATCGCAGCAAATCGCCCTGTCATTTCTCCCATTGCCAGCACTGTTTATAGCCTTCTTTTGATGATGTCTTCACTGCCACTTTCGCTCTCTCTCTCTCTGTCTCTCTCTATATCTATCTATCTATCTTTGTCATCTGTCCTTGCAACCTCTGTTATCTGCAAACAAATATCTCAATGGAAATATCTGAGCAAGTTTCTAATTTCCTGCTATTTACTTTTTGAGTTTGTTTTGTTCAACGATTACCAGCAAAATTTAGCCAACAGAAAATTTCTGTTGCTTTGTTAGAAACGAGGATATATGGAAGATTTATAAACTCAATCGCAGAAAATTAAATGTTACTAATAATGTTATTTGGTTTTCTAAAATTAATGTTTACATAGTTTCCAGATTAAATTAAGGCATATGGAACACCTAACTAAGGGGCGGTTCACATTTTGCATCTAAAACCATTGTTTGGTTCTTGTCACATGACCTGCGGTGCGCATGCGGCACTCTGAAAAGTTGAGATGTTTTTAACTCGATGCGGTGCGGATGAAAAAAATTTGCGCACCTGAATGTTGCGACCGCATCGCTTCCATTATGAGTGCGCATACCGCGCGCCTAGATTTGAAATTACGAACTTGGGCGTGCAAAAGACGTTATATGTGAACGGCCCCTTACACAATTTTTTGTCACTTCAAATATCAACAGCACAAAATTATTACCTGTAGTATGCCCATAATAATTCACATTTAGACATTTAAATTATATATAAACAATAATACACATATTACAATACTGCACGTTGTACAAAATATAGAATGGTAGACTTGAACACTAAAGTGAAACGAATAGAAACAGATCCATAATCTAACAGGCATTTATTATGTCTACTGTATCAGTTTGCATAGGTCAAACTGATGGAAATTCACAGATGATCTGTGATTGAGTCGTATTTTAACGTTTATATTCTTATAGTCTTAAGTTGCACGGTATTTGAAGCAACAGCCAACAATACACTGTATGGGTAAAAATAATCTATTTTGTATACTAATCAACAAATCATTAAGATAATATGTAAAGATCATGTCCCATGAAGATATTTTGTACATTTCCTACCGTAAATATTTTTTGCACTTTCAGATTCCAGATTTTCAGTTGTATATCAGCCAAATATTAACAAACCATGCATCAATGGAAAGCATATTTAATCAGGTTTCAGGTGATATATCAATCTCAATTACAAACAATTGACCCTTTTGTGGCCCAGGGTCACATATATGAGAAGCTTAGATGCAAAATCCACTAAACAGCACCTTAGTCAAAAATGAGATAATGATATTACCAGAATGCTCTTCTCACGTACTATAGTTCATTAAATACTTTTACTACAAAACTGCTTAATCCCGGCCTCAGGCCATTCAGAAATGCCAGTTTGTTGAGTCTATAAAAAATTATAATTTACAAGAAAACATGTCAGACGCACTTAGAGAATTTTGCATCTGAGCTCTTCATATATACAGTATATATGTAATAATGAGTCTTTTTCATTTAAGAATGAGAATTTCAATAATAAAGAAACAATTTCAATAAATGACATTGAAAATACGTCCAAAAATGTGTTTTAACTTTTACATTTGTAAAGAATTCAGTGTCAGAAGTTTATTTAGAAGGACAAAACTTTCACAAAACTTTTTTAAGATGTCAAATAAATCTTTGATTTCCCCAGAGCACATATGTGAAGTTTTAGCTCAAAATATCATATAGATCATTTATTATATGTTAAAATTGTCACTTTGTAGGTGTGTGCAAAAATGTGCCGTTTTGGGTTTTTCCTTCAACATGCAAATGAGCGGATCTCTGCACTAAATGGGAAAGCCGTGGTTGGATCAAGAAATCTGAGTTGATTAAACTAAACAATTTAGGGCAGCAAAGAATTGTTTACAATGTACAGATTTGTTACAGTCACATTCTTTCTGATCCCATTTTTTTAAAACCTAGTTAGTGTGTAGGCAATATATTTTCTTTAACAGAATTCGCCTTTCAAAGCCTACAGCGAACGGCTGGTTTGGACTACAGCCCTCTACTTCCTGCTTTAATGACTTCACTAGAACAGTTTTTTGACTAAACTCCGCCCACAGGAATACGTCAGTCGCCAGCTAAGCTAACGGCAAGCTAAGCTGCTATTGAATCACAACACACTAAGCTACACAATCAGAACTCGATACATATTTCTGAAGGATGGACTTCATAGGACAAGACATCAGCCCGTTTTGAGGACAGTGAAAACAGCGCTATACAAATAAGTAAATTGTGTGACAAATACTGTGTTTTTTACACGTGAAACATGAACACATGTTATATTGCGCACTGTAAACAAAATCAAAGCTTCAAAAACACAGAACGAACGGGACTTTTAAACAGAAAAAACAGAAATGATCGCATGAAAAACAGTTATATAGGAATAATTGAAGATGGCCTGTTGAAATATTCAAAAATAATGCAAACCTAAGGTGGTGATGCGGCATGACACGAAACATTTAACAGCCCTGTAGTATAGCTGACTATAACTGAATATTATACAGTTGAATCACTCAAACAGTGACTCAAACAGAAAGCATGAAGAAAGACTTAAGAGGTAAACACTTGAATTTGGTCAAAATGTTCTGGACAGAATAGAAGGAATTAAAAACATTCTCTTTTTCACTTTTAAATATTCATGACCTTTGGCAATGTTGACTTAGTACTACAGAATGAGTTGAACTGTTCACCCAACAGCTTGTAACCTGCCAAACACAGTTTAAAACAACACCAGTGTAAGTCAGAAATTCTCAGAAAATAAAAAATGTAAAAATTGTGCTAAAATGTTCACCAACATTGTGAAGGGGCCTAATATATGTAAATATATTTTTGAATTGTTTAAAATTGTTAAAAACTTGCCAGGATATGGAGATCAGTTGATGACCAAAATCATTGTTTGGATTTTGCTGACCATGTCTTAAGTGAGATATCCCTTGATAATGAGACAAACAGGTAGCCAGACACACAGGCAGAGAGACAGTCAGATAGATAGATAAGCATGGGTAGATGGTGATATCAACATATGTTTTGAACATGAATTAGCTCATGCTATAAATGACTGTGTGGCACTCTGGATGATGATACTTCAGCTCCCTATGGGGGGATGAGGATGAGACTGTTGACTGTCGCGCCCCACACGGCCTCGCTCTCCTCCCCCGCCTCCTTCTCTCAACCCCCCATCGTCCCAATCAGGTCCTCGCTCACCACGGCACGGGCTATAAATAGAACCTCCCCCAGCTCCAAGGACATGCAGATTTACTAAGAGTCACATGATTTTCACTGGAGAAGAGAAGGAAAAGGAAAGGAAGGTAGCAAGAAAAGAAGGAGGAAGGAAGGGAGAAAGAAGGAAAGAAATAGAAATGGAAGAGGATGAAGACTAAAGAGGTTGCAAAAGAGATTTTTTTGTAAATAATAAATAAAGTGTAATAATTTGTAAAGTGTAATATACACTTCACAAAGGTACAAATGGTGTCACTGGGAAGATACAAAAAGTACACATTTATACCTAAAGAGTGCATATAAGTATTGGTAACTCACAGGTACATATTGTACATAAGGTATATATTAGGAGGTTTTTATAGAGTACCATCCCAGTGACAGCTTTTGCACCTTTTTCTGAGAGTTTATACACTCACCTAAAGGATTATTAGGAACACCATACTAATACTGTGTTTGACCCCCTTTCGCCTTCAGAACTGCCTTAATTCTAATTGGCATTGATTCAACAAGGTGCTGAAAGCATTCTTTAGAAATGTTGGCCCATATTAATAGGATAGCATCTTGCAGTTGATGGAGATTTATGGGATGTACATCCAGGGCACAAAGCTCCTGTCCCACCACATCCCAAAGATGCTCTATTGGGTTGAGATCTGGTGACTGTGGGGGCCATTTTAGTACAGTGAACTCATTGTCATGTTCAAGAAACCAATTTGAAATTATTCGAGCTTTGTGACATGGTGCATTATCTTGCTGGAAGTAGCCATCAGAAGATGGGTATGGTGGTCATTAAGGGATGGACATGGTCAGAAACAATGCTCAGGTAGGGCGTGGCATTTAAACGATGCCAAATTGGCACTAAGGGGCCTAAAGTCCAAGAAAACATCCCCCACACCATTACACAACCACCACCAGCCTGCACAGTGGGAACAAGGCATGATGGATCCATGTTCTCATTTTGTTTAAGCCAAATTATGACTCTACCATCTGAATGTCTCAACAGAAATCGAGACTCATCAGACCAGGCAACATTTTTCCAGTCTTCAACTGTCCAATTTTGATGAGCTTGTGCAAATTCTAGCCTCATTTTCCTATTTGTAGTGGAGATGAGTGGTACCCAGTGGGGTCTTCTGCTGTTGTAGCCCATCCGCCTCAAGGTTGTGCGTTTTGTGGCTTCACAAATGCTTTGCTGCAAACCTCGGTTGTAATGAGTGGTTATATCAGTCAAAGTTGCTCTTCTATCAGCTTGAATCAGTCGGCCCATTCTCCTCTGACCTCCACAGGACTGCCGCATACTGGATGTTTTTCCCTTTTCACAGCATTCTTTGTAAACCCTAGAAATGGTTGTGCGTGAAAATCCCAGTAACTGAGAAGATTGTGAAACACTCAGACCAGCCCGTCCGGCACAAACAACCATGCCACTCTCAAAATTGCTTAAATCACCTTTCTATCCCATTCTGACATTCAGTTTGGAGTTCAAGAGATTGTCTTGACCAGGACCACACCCCTAAATGCATTGAAGCAACTTCCATGTGATTGGTTGATTAGATAATTGCATTAATGAGAAATTGAACAGGTGTTCCTAATAACCCTTAAGGTGAGTGTGTACAAGACCATTGCTGCGTCCGAAACCGCCTACTACATACTATATAGTACGCGAAAAGCAGTAGGCGAGGCGAGTAGTATGTCCGAATACATAGTATTCGAAAAACAGTATGCGAAAAGTACCCGGATGACCTACTACTTCCGGTTAGATTTTGCAGTGTGCATACGATGGACGCTTCACTATCCCATGATGCCCCGGACGAGGAGTTATCCAACGAAGAAGAAGAGGCACGCGGCTGTTTTCGCGCTGAAATGACATGACGTGATGACGACGTATGTCACGTGATGTAGCAACATGGCGGAATGTAGTACGTCCGAATCTCATTCATACTACCCGGATTCATACTATACAGTACCTACTGTTTTAACGCCAAGTAAGTAGGTACTTCATCTAATTCAGTACCTACTATACAGTATGCGGTTTCGGACGCAGCCCATGTCACTTCTAATATTTTTTTACTGTATGTTTTGGTAAATTACTGTCTGAAGTACTTCACATATTTTAATCTAATTTTTCAGAAAAAAAAAAATTTCCTAGGGTACAAGTTGTTAAATAAATTTAGTAGTAGGTGAATTCTATGTTGCTTTCAGTGAGGGTCAGACTATATTATAATTACAATTTGTTTTAAAGAGCACCTATTTCATTGGTAAAAAATACAATTACTTTGTGTATTTGGTATAATACAATGTGTTTGCATGGTTCATGGTTAAAAACACATTATTTTCCCATTTGTGACCAGTCACGGAAAGTAGGGACACAAGTCGGATCTGGGCATTTTGAGTTATTCACAGATTCTGAAAGTGCAGTTTCTAAGCTTTCCAACGATGTGTAACACATGGAAATCTGATAAGATTTGGAGAAGTTGTGGCCATTTGAATATAGGAACACAGAAATAATCAAACCGAGAAAATCGAGACGAAAGGGACTCTTCTTTTCAGCCGGGGGAGACAATAGGGCTCATTTACATCTCATTTAGCTGAGCCATACCCCCTGTAAAACCCTTTTTGAGATGTTCTAGCATCATATGTAGTATTTTATGACCAAATGACAACCCGCAAAAATAAACATGACTCTTTTACCTTTGTGGGGATCACAAGTCGAATCCAGTCTGTTTCAGATTATCCAATGACCATATTTTTCCACAAATGCGTATAATCCGTGAAATATAGATTGTTTACATCAGATTTCGCATGAATGTCTGGTAATACAATATAATATATAATCTGAAGACTATTTAAATCGTAACATGTAAGGGTATATGAGCGTACACTCCGTTAAACACATGAACCCGCCTTCAAAGTTTGTATTTAAAATAGGGAAGTAGTATAATAGATCATCCAAACAGCGGCGTCGAAAACGTGACATCCTTTAGAGAGGTTACCAATGGCTCGCTCGTTTCTCCATCAGCCAATGACTTCATGGAAAATATTGATAGACAAAACATGTAGCCAATTATATGAAGAATATATCTGTGTAACTTCTGTGTATTTGGACTCATGCTGCGCTGCAAGAACTGACATAGAGATGACGTCAAAGTACCGCGAGAGCGAGTCGAAATTAAACTACTCCGTAAGATTTCTTGATGAGCTCTCGCGGTACTTTGACGTCATCCGACTGCGGCGCCGCATAAAGTCAGTGACGCGGCTGACGTACGATGCGGCTGACTGTTATTTGTTCCGCCCCAGCTTCTTTCATTTTTCTTTTGTTTTGTGCGCCCGAGCTTTACAGTCTGGGGATACGCAGGCTATAAGTTTGAAAAAAAAAAAAACTTAGCAAACATGTCTGAGGAACAGGGCAGCGCGTCACTACAGTCACGTGACTTCACGCTCGAGCCGGAAGAGAAGACAATGCTGAATAAAGTCGTAATTCTGCTATTTTTGGACCAAACTGTATTTTCGATGCATCAACACAATCTTACTGACCCACTGATGTCACATGGACTACTTTGATGATGTTTTTATTAACTTTCTGGACATGGAAACCCTACATAGATTTTCAATGAAGGGGAAAGCTCTCGGACTAAATCTAACGATAAAACATCTTAAACTGTGTTCCGAAGATGAACGGAGGTCTTCCGAGTTTAGAACGACATAAGGGTGAGTCATTAATTACATTATTTTCATTTTTGGGCGAACTATCCTTATTTAGTAGTCACGCTGTTCCCTTTGGGGGCGGAGGCGAAAACACAAGCTTATACAGTATGTAAATATACACACAGACAATGACGCCCCCCGCTGCACGCTAGAATCTCCGGAAAAACAAGCCTATTTTAACCGCAAAATGTACGCTTTTAAATATACAAAAACTGCTATCTCAAACATGGAGAGGCTTCTTCGTGATCTCAACTAACAGATTCTGCAATAAAACGAAAATCACAAATTTTGAAAAAAAAACTTTGTTTCTCATTTTCTCGAAACTTGTGCTGCCGACTTGAGTCCCTGGTTTCCGTGACGGGTCACATTTCTGTAGCTCCAGATTTCAATCTCTTCCTAAAACGCACAGATTTTGGTGGCCCTGATTGGCCAGCTAATCTGTACATTGTAATTGGTCTGAATACCTCTGACGTCAGCTGGAAATGTGACGCTCTTTACCATGATTGAAAGATTCAGGCACAATGCAATGCTAACAGGAGTTAACCCTCCCGAAGTGGGAGGAATCATGCTAAAGTCAATCTTCTTCACGTCATCCGGCCCAGGAAGTAAACTGTTGCCTACAATCCGTGTATTTGTTGTAGTCCAAGAAAAGAGATTTACGTTGGAGATGATAACTCGCATCATCGTTTACTTTGGGGTATGTACCATTTGCATATCGTTAACATGTACTTACACATCTACACACCAAATGAAATGTAAAATCGTGAATCGTACCATTCATGCTCTTTTTAAACAATGTTGCTGTGTCTTATGAAGTTGCGGTCCAGAGTGTTTATGCTGATGTTGTTGAACATTTGGTGTTATTTTTCTACCCTGTGTGTTTCTAAAAAAACATCACACTCCCCAGCCTTATCTGAGCCAAAAGATGAAATCACCAACTAGATGACAGATCTAACCTCTTCAGAAGGAGCAAAGAAAAGAATGAAAGAAGGTTCCTCCACCAACTTGTGTACCAGATATCAGCAGCCCCATGCATCTGCAGACGCGTCCGCAGACGCATCTCAATCAGAATCTAAATACAGCAGCCACAACACATCTGCACACGCATGCATTAATCTACACACCCTCACACCTGATGTGGTGTGCGTTCGATCACACAAACACAGCAAGAACATTTGCTACCACGGTGGTTGCATGTTGTCTGGGCATGACATGAATTATATCAGCTCAGCTCATGTCTCAGAAAGCTCTGAAGTTCTGCAGATGACAACAAACAGCCTGGCTGTGTCAGCAACATGGATGAATAACTGAATTGTCTGATAATCTGGACACCTATTGGATAGAACTCATCAGAAAGATGCGGCGATGTCAGATTTTCGCTTTTATGCTGCATTAGCATATTTACATGTCATGTGTTCTTCTGTGCAGGTGATGTTTATTTATGCAAGGATCACATTGCGCTGTAGATTTGCTGAGAGCGGAAGGCTTTGTAGAAAAGCCGAAGCAATTGTTGTTTTTTGTACGATTTCAGTCAGGTGAACCTCTGCCTCGAAACATTACGACAGATCTAGTGAACTGCTTTCTCTCTACCTGTTCAACCAAAAGCAGGAAGTCTAACAATCACACACACCAAAGTCATATTGCATTTGTGACCCTGGACAACAAAACCAGTTGTAAGGTTTTTTTATTATTATTGAGATTTATACATAATTTGAAAATGCTTAAAAAATACCCATGCTTCTTGTGACTGGTTTTGTGGTCCAGGATCACATTTATGATATTGACAGAAAATGGCACACAATAAAATGCAGATATATTGTGTTTGTGACATATGGTGATAAAGCATAAGATTCAGTTAACTCATAAACCAGTATCACATATGGGATCTCTTTAATATTTCATTTTTTTTCCCCAGACAGTGATGAGATTAAATTGAGAGCAAATTAAAACTTAAGTCCTGCAGATATTTCTCCTAAAAAGATCTCAACAAAGTCACAAACTGGTCATTGAACTTTTTTTTTTTTTTTTGCTTTGTTCAATTCAGATCAACATAAATTCATTATAAAAAGCCTACAGTGTAGCTAGGAAACCAGTATGCAGAACTGTCCATTATTAATGTAGTTCAAGAATAAAACAAACAAACTACCTTTAAAAAATTGCGATATACAAATGCTCCCCCTTCCTCCTTGTTTTCAACCAGACGGGGAAGCAAAGATGAAGATATAAAGTGTGTGCGAATGTGTGAGACAAAAAGAAAAAGAGACAGACACAAAGGCATGTCTTGAATGAGGGGTCATCCCCATCGCTGCCTCCTCCTGATCCGGGGCTCGTCTTTCAATGAATGTCATTTTCCTGAATTAACCACTCCGATTGTGGGATAATGGTCTCCTCAACAATAACATTTAACCAATTCGCCCTGTCTTTTGGGCCTGATCATTTTGGCTGCGATGGGGGGCAACAATTGATTGTATAATTCCAATCGCACCCACATGGAAAGAACCTATATGTGGATATATGTGCATATATGAAACCTATATGCAGCTTATATGCACATATATGCTGCATATATACAGCATATATGCGCATATATGAAACATATATGCAGCTAATATGCACATATATGCAGCACATATACAGCATATATGCACATATATACAGCATATATGCAGCTAATATGCACATATATGCTGCACATATACAGCATATATGCACATATATGATCATATATATGCTGCATATATGCAAAATTGAGGTGCATATATGTACATATACAGGCCATAAATTATGTGAATTATTAAATAAAGTTATGATGTCTGCACATTTAAAACATTTACAAGATCTGTCTAGGACATGTATAACAAAATGGTTTAATTTAACAGCTACTGTTCAGTGTTATTTAACAGCGACAGTAGTGCAGATGGTAGAGTGAGATGTCTAATGATCGGAAGGTTGGAGGTTCAAATCCCAGCAGTGGCATTGCATTTTTTTTTGGTGATCGGAAGGTTGGAGGTTTGAATCCTGGCTCCTGCAGGTGCAGACTGTCATTGGTTGGACCTTTATTTATGTTTAATTTATTAGCAGCTACAGATTGTAATAATTTTACCAATATATAGGTTAACATATATGTGCATATATGTACATATATGTACATATAATATAGGAAAACGGCCAATTTTATATATGTCACATATATGTAAAACCTATATCAAAACCTATATTGAAACATATATGTTTATATATGTTTTTTCCATGTGGGCAGGCGTAAACAGAGCACGGCCTCCTTAATGCCTGTAGATTAGATCAGATCAAACAGCCTGCTATTACCAGCTCACATTCACCGCACACTGTAAAACAGTGCAACGCGAGAGGTCAGTGTTTTAATCGAGCACACGTCTTTCATTTTACCCATGTTCTGCTTCTGTGGTTGCGTGTTTGTTTTGCTAGCATGTTTACTGTTGCTACAGACTCCACTTTCTTAACAAAAATCCTGAACATTTACTCGCCCCCATGTCTTACAAAATGTAACTATCTTTCTTTGTTCAGTGAAGAAAAAATTAAATTTTTTAAGAAAAACATTCCAGGATTTTTTTCTTTAACAGATGTGTTTACGCATTACGTAAAGTCACGCTGGCGAATCACACGGTTGGTGCAAGACATTGAGGTTGTGGTTTATAAAGGTGTATATATATAGGAACTGCATTTAAACTGTTAAATGCATGTAATAAAGTCTATTAAATTGTGAAAAATCTTGGAATGACATAGGGGCTGAGTATATTACCTTTAATTATGAAACCAACACGTTCATTGATGTCACGATAAATCATAGCTACTGGATGACCTTGCAGTTTCCTTTTAAAAACATGTCTTTAAAATGTCTTTTGTCCAAGTTTAATGGGACTAGCATTAATTTGTAACACTTTACAATGCGTAAACACTTTACAACTGTGTTTGATGTTTATAATGCATTAACTAATGTGAGAAATAGGCGCTCGATGTGAAGTCCGTCACAACCTGTATGTAGCTCGTTGTGTGTGGTTCCAAAATATGTGTTCTTTGCATTGAGAGATACTGTGTGCATCACATGTCAAAATAAGTGCCTGCTGCAGATGCGTCTAAAGGGTTTATGATAAAAGAGACGCTCGCGTTTGCCAGATACTCGCATTATCTCATGCGTAATCAGAGTTTACTGTTAAAGGAGTGTATTTTCTGAATGTGTGGGTCTCTTTTATCATAAAGTGTTTTGACGCATGTGCAGCATACACTTATTTTGACAAAATACGTGATGCACATGGTTTACATGACGCAAACACACACACATATTTGAAAATGCGGGCAACACACATGACACTCCGAACACTTTAAATTTTGAATTAGCGGCCCTCATATGAGCAGTCACAAGCCGCCACTGGTAAAAAGTAAAAGTTGGATCAACGCCTAAATATTTTTCCATCCTAAATTTTCCCACTTGAAGTAAAAAATGTAAGTTGAAAATGTTTAAATATTTTAGGTATTAGCAATTAAAGTCACTTAATAAACTCACTTACTGTACAGCTGCTGTCCAGCGATTTTTCTCTTTGTCACCATCTCTGTTCGAAATCTGCAATTGCAGCTATTAACATATCTGATTTGGGGCACTATCAATTGAAGTTTTAAGTTGATCCCTAATCTTTGGTAATGCTATTTTTACAAACACAGTTGTCCGTTGTTTGTTTATTGTACAATAACCAATGTTACCAAAAATAAACTAGTTTTAAAAATGTATTAGAAGTGTTCAGTAAATTAACATTTGGATTAAGAAGTATTATTCATGTTAATTCATGTTAAGTAATGTACTTCACTGATGTTAACAAATGAAACATTACTGTAAGTTGTTGCCAATTAAATTGTTTAAATACAACATTTTTATATTCTCTGTGAATGTACTTGATTTTTGTGGGTATAGACATTTGGTAATAGTAGCCTAATGGCTGAAAACACAGATTTGTCATTTGCTACAGTTTCTACCCCAGCTATAGCTGTCACAGCATCTGTGTTCTTCCACAACCTGACATCAACAAAGCTGAATACTTGTGAGTGATGGATTGATGGCAACATTTCAGCTCACAAAAATAACAATTTCTTCAGGTATCTACTGCTCTGCTCCTCAGGTACATTTGGTGCATAAAGTATTTTTTCTGCATTTTTGTTTTTAATTATTTTAATAATTTGCAATTATTTTAGTATTCGCACACAACATCCCAGAAGTTTTGAATACAATTATTTTAGTATTCACATACAATGTCCCAGAAGTATGAATGTAAACTGACACATAGCCTACTGCGCAGAGACTTCGGCATAGGTTCTATGCTAAACTATAATTTGACCTTAATAGGATTGATACTGATTTAGATGACAGGAAATCATGATTTTCAGTTATATATGAATTATTTTTAAAATAATTAAGAATATAACAATTTGAAGAAAACAGAAATATAAATGTGTGTACAATATATGTCCTGCAATTATATGATCACCCTTTTTTTGCATGAGTTTCTTTATATGGCATCATACTTTAAGTCACTAACCATGAAGTGATGGTATACTGTATGTTTTTGTGAGTCATAACATGCAGTATGCACTGGGCATTATTTACTGTAACAGATACCTATGTAAATGTTAAAGGACACTGAGTCTTTGTGTGTATTTGATTTACAGTACTACATAGTAGTATTGCGTTTATGTTTTTACCTGAATATGCAGTATGTAGAAATCTACACATCCTTATTAAATTTGTAGGTTTGTGCCTGAGATCCAATTAAAAATGTTAATAAATAATGCAGTGTTACATGTTTAATGTTTAATCAACACATAATAAGAAAAAAAGCTATGTTATAATTTAAAGAAAACAAAGGTTTAAAAAAAACGTTATCATTGTTTGCAAGGTCACCTTAAAGTGAATAAAAAAAATACATATCTTCATTCATTTCAGTTATAACATAACTCTTATAACATAACTCATAACGCATATACCATCCAACGCCTTACCAGCTTTCTTCCTCCTTCTCTGCTCACAAATCTGACGGCTCTTTAAAGATTTATAAAGTCCAATCTCCACATGCCTGCTGCATATCACTTCATTTAAAACCGGTCTTGCCTTTTTCTGCTGACCATGTGTTATTCTGCAAGGCTTGGTGAATCTAATATAAAGCCTTTATTGATCCTCAGGCCCTTAATCACTTTGATTTTTGCCCCTGTTTTGAGTGACCTCTGCAAAGTGTCAGGCCTTTGGGGTTTGAGCGGCAGACTGTCATTTTTCTGCAGATGTGGGAATATTTATGAAAAATTTCTTAAATAATCACAGATGCATGCATTTGTAATCGGTTTATACATTCAGTTATGTATTTTTAATAGCCTGTGTATCCATTTACAGTAGGTGTGTGTGTGTGTGTGATCCACTATGTGGATATACTGTAGGTACAGTACAGTGTGTGTTTATGCTGTTAAAGGAGGGTGTGCTGGTGTACGGTAGTTGGACCCCTGTGTATTGAAAATGAACCGTGTCACTTGGTAAACAATCGTAATTAAGAGCGTCATTGTAAGACTCCCTCTGACCCACACTCTCTTACTGTTTGTTTGTTGTTATTGTTCATGCTAATTAGCTCTAATCTCTCTCTCTCTCTCTCTCTCTCTCTCTCTCTCTCTCTCTCTCTCTCTCTCTCTCTCTCTCTCTCTCTCTCTCTCTCTAGTAGTCTCCTTCTGTCTTTCCCAGTGTGATGTGTAATTCCTACCACTATTCTCAGTGTACGGATATGTGTGTGTAAGGGTGATTGGAAACAAAAGGGCTCCACAGGGGGAAGGGACTCTGTACGCACGCATGTATCATGTTTGAGGTCTTCTCCATCCATTGTCTAGCCGTACAATGATTGGCCTCACAAGTGAACAGTCATTAATAAGCCAGCAATATGTGTAATAGCACTCTGCAGTAATTGTTCTGTGGAAAGACAAGGAGAGAGAGAGGGAGAGAGAGACATGCCTCATACCCACACCCCCATGCCCCCCACTGGGACTTCCTCGTCATATCTCTGACACAGGGAACATGTTAACTAATAGCTAATTAAAACGCATTATTAATGAATAGCCAAAGCAATGAGATATGGGGAGCCACTGAATTAAAACATATCCTCTCGTCCTTGACAACAGCAACCTGAGGAATGCGCCAGGGCCGCTGTGCCGGCCGTGTACCTTCCAGCCCAACTAAGAGGAAATTACTTGGCAATGAAAGATGTTGAATTGGGTTGATGGTCCCAGTGTTCATGTTCTCCATCACAATTCTGACATTGTGCTGTTCATTGATCTACACTCAAAAAGTGATGGGAGTGTTTTTATCCCACAGTTCGGTAGAATGGACAAACCCAACCACTGGGTTTAAATGAACTTAAGATGGGTTGATTCAAGCCTTACCCATGGTCTCACGAAATTACATACCTAGAGTCATGTAAATTTTTTATTATTTTTTTTGTGATACTGTCACGAATTTCCGTGTTTTATTAGTGACCGTATCATGAATTTCTGGTTACTCATCTGCTTTTTCCTATTTTCAAACCATTGTCGCTTCGGTTTACGGTTAGATTTGGTGTTTGCGTTAGGATGTCACTTTAAGTATTGGTTTATACTATATTTTTCTGATTTTTAATTTTTTTTTTTAAACCATTGTCGCCTGACATTAGGGTTAGAGTTGAGTTTGGGTAAAGATGCCATTTTATGTATATCTAACCCTAAACTGAGGTGACAATGATAAGAAAATAGGATAAAACAGTTGAGTAACCAATACGTGACAATTACTCGTAAACAGAAATTCGTGATACAATCACAAAAAAACTTTTCGTAAAAAAATTGGCAGATTTTACATCTTAATTTAAGAATCTTTAGATATTTTTACTGAAAACAAGACAAACTACTAAGTAAGAAAATCATTTTTTCCAATGCAGTACACTGCAAAAATTATTTTCAAGAAAAAATGTTCTTAGTATTTTTGTCTTGTTTTCAGTAAAAATATATAAAAATTCTTAAATGAAGATGCTTTTTCTTGATGAGCAAAACAACCCAATAAAATAAGCCTAGATTTTAGACCTAAAACAACAAATTTAAGTGACTTTGTGCATTAAACAAGCAAAAAAAAAAAAAAAAATTCTTTCATTTTTCTTCAATTTAGTGTTTAGAAAACATTTTCAAGATTTTTTGCTTACCCCATTGGCAGATTTTTTTGCTTGTTTTATGCACAAAATAACTTGAATTTGATATTTTTGGTCTAAAAAGTAGACTTATTTTGCTCATCAAGAAAAAGCATCTTAATTTAAGAATGTTTAGATATTTTTACTGAAAACAAGACAAAAATACTAAGAATTATTTTCTTGAAATCTTTTTTGCAATGTTCTTTATTTTAAAAATCCTCTGTTGTCTACATTTTATAATATGTGTATTTTTTGGTACCATGTGTATTATATTGTATACTTTATATACACCGATCAGTCATAACATTATGACCACCTGCCTAATATAGGTCCCCCTTTTGCCACCAAAACACCAACAGTCTTTGGTCCATCCTTCAGACAGAGCAACACACAAGGCTGATCGGTGTACATGTTAGCCTTGTGTGTTGCTCTGTCTGAAGAATAGACCAAAGACTTTACCCTAACACTACAACTTCTATGTTTTGAGTGTAGTTTCACACTGCTAAATGTCTTATCTATACCTAATTATTTGCCATAATAAAAGTAAACAAAATATTGTGTTTGGGGGTGGACACGGGTGGTGGTGTGTGTGTTTGTCTTTGTAGTTGACCATTGAAGCCCGTCTGTTCGGCCTGTTGCACTGAGACGAGATTTAGGATGGAGAGGAAGATGAGGTCAACCCTGTGGGTCAGGATCAGCTATTAAAATCCAGCATTAAAGTCCAGGAAATAGAAGTACAGCCCGCTTCCTGTGAGTTAGTGAGTGAGCCGGTGAGTATAGCAGATCATTCACACGCTGCTGAATGCCCACTGAAGCCCATCTGTTTTAAAGGGGCTCACCAGAATGATATATTTACACAGGCATCTGTAACTTTTCATTTCACCATTCAGTATCTGTGTTTATGTTTAAGATGCTTATTACACAATAATAACATGTTAATGACATGTTAATAGCAATACTTAACCGTGATTTGTGTTATTCAGACTTTCATTTCAGTTACTTTGATATTGCTAAGAAAAAATGCAGGGTTATTGATACCAAGTTTGAATGATGAAGACATCCAATGACCAAATATCATAGTCTGATGAACTGCCAATATTTTAGTTTTATGCTAAGCAATTAATTGAGCTATCCAGACTTTCTTCTGAAACTGACAAAAAATTGGCATCAGACTGTTTAGTGATTATAGTTCTTGCCAAAAGTTTGTGAATATTTAATTTTTTAGTGTTCTTGGCGTGAACAGGCCCTAAAATTTCTAGTATCCATAAACACTTTCTCTAAACTTCTCACTTAATGACTATCATACAGTATGTTCATTTTGGTTGCGAATAACATGCGAGCCCTTCTTACCAGATCTGTTAAGCAGGTTGTCAGGGTGAAAACATGGCATAGTGCTTTGAAAAGACATTCAAAATACAGGACACAGCAGAAGAAGAGCAAGCATTTAGTGACTGCTTTAACACTGCCACCCTGACCCGCTCTGTGCATATATTACTGACTGCCTTTAATGACGGGGTTAAAAGCGTGACAGCCAAGAGATGCTGCAGAATGTCGACTCAGCACTTCCAGAGGACACACTTTTAATCCTTCTTAGCCTACCTGACCCAGTCCAACACACACACACACACACACACACACACACACACACACACACACACACACACACACCTCCAAACAAGCCAAGCTATCTATCTTTCCTGGATATTGTTAGATTATAAAGATGCTTGTACGGGCTGTTAGAGATGCGGGAGTCAGACTGTTCAAGTTAAAGAAAGTAAGTTTACTCAAAAGTTGATCATCACTATTTTGGTAATATAAAGCTTTTTCTAAGAACAGGGTTAATCAAAGTGGCTTAAAGGGACATTCCACTTTTTTAAAAATAAAATATGCTAATTTTCAGCTCCCCAGTTAAACATTTGATTATTACCGTTTTGGATTCCATTCAGTTTATCTCCGGGTCTGGTGCTAACACTTTTAGCGTAACTTAGCACAATCCATTGAATCTGATTAGACCATTAGCATCGCGCTAAACAATAAGCAAAGAGTTTAGATATTTTTCCTATTTAAAACTTGACTCTTCTGTAGTTACATCGTGTACTGAGACCCGAAAATAGTCCCCTGCTATTGAAAGTAACCAAGGGGACTATTTTTGGGCAGTGCGTAATATCACTACCCCTGCTGCAGCCATGTTACAGCAGCAAAGTTCTTGATTATTATGCCGGAATAAGAGTATAGTTCCTAGCCATACTGTATCTGCCTAGAAAATTGCAACTTTTAATTTTTCTGTCGGTCTTAGTTTATGATGTAACTACAGAAGAGTCAAGTTTTAAATAGGAAAAATATCAAAACTCTTTGGTTATTTTTTTGCGCGATGCTAATGGTCTATGTGCTAAGATATGCTAAAAGTGCTAATGCAAGACCCGGAGATCAGCTAAATGGATTCCAAAACGGTAAGAATCAAATGTTTAACTCTAGGGGAGCTGGAAAATGAGCATGTCCCTACTTCAGATTTTTGAAACTGAGCCCAGTTCAGATGGTTATTAACATAAAAATAACACAGAGTTGTTTGGAAAGCACCTCAATAAATCACTACACACAGACAGATGGGCAACAATCAGGCATTAAAAAAAGACACCCAAAACATTTCACACCTACTTACATGCAGACACGTGTAGATGTCTCCTGTTCACACACGCACGCACACACACCATTACACACACAGTTTAGGCAGATTGATGGTGTTGATCAGTAAATCCATTTCACCCTCTCCATAGATCTATACAGCTCTGCTCAGCACTATATGCCGTGCGCCTGCCACGTCGGGTCAGAGGTCACATCGTTCGCTCACCATCCCCACAGTAATCTCTCTCTCCCCAGGGCGCTGCCGTCACAGCTATATTAAATCACATCTGACACACCTGAAGCGCCATCTCTTCATCCATATTTCATTTCTTTCTATTTTAATAGCACAGCACTTTTTATCTTGATGTATTTATTAACTGCTCTGTGCAAAAAAGAGAGAAATTGTTGGTTTGCTTGTGGAGAGGGTGGAATGAGCAAGGCTTGACAAGTTTATGGAGTAAGAGCAATGCCGGTGGATTTTATTTGTGTGTGTGTTTGGCACTTGCCAGTGTGTTTCAGGTAGGCGTTGGTATGGATATCTTCAGGTCGATAATCTCTTGAGCACCTGGAAGTGTGAAAGACTGCAGAATTGGAAGGGTATAATAGAAGGTTTAATACATTTATTTGATACGTCATGTTTGGGAATTGTTTTCCAATGCTGATATCATTGTATTTAGGCCACATCAATAAAGTTGTGGCGCTGTTCTGACATCCTACTCAAAAATGTACGTTATAAATATGATTTAAAAGCAAAAATGTTAGAAAATAAAAACTGAAAGACAGAATTTGCTACAGATCATATTCAAGGTCAAAGCAGTTTGTAAACAAACATTAAAAACAAAAAGTAACAGAATGCACTAAAGAAAGTTTCATTGGACTCATATGCATTGTCGCGGTTTACCCGTCTGGACGGAACTTATCTTCCGGTCTCTGTTATTTAAATGATCTGGTTGGTGGCTAAACTGAACTCTGGATCAATTACCTCATGGAAAATATCAAATATTTTGGTTTCCTAAACACGAGGGGAGATGGCGATCATGAATCACTGCTATGTGAAGGGAGGTTTGGCAGCCGATCTGTAGTTAACATTGTATAGATTTTACACAGTACCCTCAGCTCAGTGTCATTGATACACTTTAGCAATGATTTGAAATAATGTAATATACTTGTTGTTTAGTTTGCTTGTTATCAGAAATAAACTAATCTAAAATGACTCTGTTGTTATTGATTGAAAACCGTATATAGAGGTCATTTTTAACAAGCCAAATTTTTTATTTAGATTTAAGCATTTGGCAGATATATCCGAAACAAATTACAGTGCATTCAAGGTGTACATTGTTGTTTTCATTATGTGTTTTCCCTAAAGATTGAACCCATTGCATTGCTAATCCAGTGCTTAATCAATTGACATACAGGAGCACTATTTTTATTTATTTTTTTTAATTATTATTATTTTTCACTCACATACAAGCTACAGTAATGACATTTATTGCAAACATACTAAGCAGAAATTGGCCAATCGTAACAATCGGATGTTTGTATTAAATTCAGTGATTCATATTTTTTCTTAAAAACTGTATATAGGTTTTAATACTGTAAATAAAATAAAAAATACTATAACATATTCAGAGATATTTAGGAAACATGCTAAGTGTCATGTATCTGTTTCTCTGAAAAACAATGCTGTAGCCAGTTATTCTCTTTTTGAAATGTGTCTTCCGTGTGGGAATGTTTGTTTTCGTTTTGGTCTGTGTGATCCTGCTCAATGAATATTTACCTAATAGTGTATTTTGACAGCTTGGTTGCCAGTTATCACAGTTGTTTAAAATGGGACCGCAATAATCTAAAAATTTGACCTCCAGTGTACACAACTTTCGAAATGAGCGCAGATTGAGTTAAAATAATCCACACGAGCATGTTTGTAATTTACAGAAAAAAAAAACAAAAAACCATTGCAAACATAAAAATTAGCAGATAAACCAACCCATTCTCATGAATTGTGTATAAATAGCACGCTTTAAAAAAAGTCATGCAATACATACGCCAAAGACGCTAATTTTGGGTGCTGGTCCTTCCTATGCATCTTTTCATGTTATTTTATGCATTCAAAAATTTGCTGTAATTATGCAGCTGGTTGCCAGTAATTTACTGTATGAAGATAAAGACTAAAAATGTTTCATGTTCATTTAACTTTGAACAAACTGTTGCCAGTAAATAACATAAATTTAAAATCTACAGTAAGTTACTGGCAGCTAGTTGCCAGTAATACCCAGTAATACTGTAATTTCTACAGTGTTGGTTTCTCATTTTTTTTTCTATTTTTTAAACCATTGTCACTTGGGGTTGGGGTTAGATTTGGGATTTTGATGTCATTTTATTAATAGTTTTCTCCCATTTTTTTCCTGTTTTAAAAAAAATCCACACGAGCATGTTTGTAATTTGCAGAAAAAAAAATGTAAACGTAAAAATGAGTCGATTAACCAACCCATTCTCATGAATTGTGTAAAAATAGCATGCTTTTTAAAAGGTCATGCAATACATACGCCAAAGACACCAATTTTGCGTGCCAGTCTTTCCCATTCACTTACCACGCATCTTTTCATGTAATTTTATGCATTGGTTTATAATTTTTTTCTTCTATTTTTTAAACTATTGTCGCTTGGGGTTAGATTTGGGATTTGGGTGTCATTTTATGAATAGGTTTGTCCATTTTTTTAATATTTTTAGACCATGGTAGATTGGGGTTAGAATTGGGGTTTGAGTTAGGATGTCTGAAATGTAGCAGAAAGTTGTTTCAACCCCAATCTCAAGCGACAATATTACAAAAAATTGAGAAACCAATACACACAATTACAAATTTGTGGGGTATTAAATGAACAGGAAGAACTAGAATATCATATGCACGCAAAATTAGACTTTGGCTGTGTATTGCACAACTTTTCAAAAAGTGTGCTATTTATACGCAATTTATGAGAATGGACTGGATAAACATATGCTTTACATTGACGGTTGCGCTCCTGGATGTGTCTGGCAACCTGGGAGAGGGGAAGAAAAATAACGTCTCTAATATTTTTAATATTTAGACTGCGCTAGAAGTCAATGTTATATACAGCTCCTTTCATGTAAATGTTGTAAATGAACCAAACAAAAAGACAGACTTGTAGTATATGAAGGAAAATGTCAAATAAGTTGCAGTTGCCCCCACTGTACAAATATGACATTTATTGTATTTGGAACAGGAACTGCCAACTTAAATACATAATGTGCTTGATTTTGGATAGCATTGGATAGATTGTGGTGTGTTGCCATGATGACCCTCATATATGAAGTTAACATGATTTGCTTGTGTTTAACTAAAGAAACTATGTCTATACATCTGGGAAGCATGAGGATGATTCTAGTTTGTGAGGATTTCCACGTTTGTGTTCATGTATTCCTGTAAAGTTCTTTAGTGACATTTCAGTTAGTACTGATTGATTGAACGATTGATTCATTGGAATAACCGTTTGGGATTTTAATCGCCAATCAATTTCCATTAGCAACAATCACGGGCCTAAAAGAATCCTAATAGAATGTGCACAATGTGTCCTGCAAGAAATCCATGTGATTATGACAGTGTGCCTGTGTTTATTTGTGCTAGTCTTGTACTTTAGTCTGCGACACTGGAGCGTACCATATTGTTCTGGTTACCTCTTCTCATCAACTCTGACTGACACTTCTGTCCCCTGTGCTATTTTCTCACTCTCTTCCCTCTCTCGCTCTCTCTCTGTCTCTGTGTCTGATCACTCTGTTGCTCTCTGCTGTTGTCAAAAACAGTCAGCAGGGGGTTCTGGGAGGAAACAGTCTCCCGCTGGCTGTGTGACTCACCGGTGAACAGAGGTCGACCAGACAAGGTGTGCGTGCGCGTGCGTGCATGTGTGTGTGTGTGTATGCGGTAAAGATGATCAGAGGAAATCATCAGAGGATCAACTCAACCGCGGCTAACACACAAATAATCATCATAACACTGTCAAGAAAGGACACACCACGATTGCAAGGATTTTCTATCAGCTTTCTTGTATCTTTGCTTAATTAATGATAGTAACTCTTTCTTAATGCTAAGCTTCAAAATAAATAATGCCTACATCAAAAATTATGCATTTTTGGGGCAGTTTACGGTGTAAAACTTTTCGTCCACATAATATAGAAGAACTGAATCACAAAATCTCCAGCAACATCCTGAGCAAGTAGACTCAGTTTAGGGTCACTTGCTCATTTACTGTACTTATTACTACTTTACACTTTTTCAACTCCGAAAAAATAAGGAATAACATAGTTTGGAAATGGAAATATATAATGTTGTGACTAAAGAAATTCCAAAGTGTGTACATCTTGTGTATTCACCCTTTGCCTAGAATTTGCAAAAATGTTCTGTTGGTATTTTACTGATCATTTTCTTGAGGTATTACCCTGAAATGTTTTTTAGACTGTACTGAAGGAATTCCCTTTTGCACAGTTATGTTTTTGTTAACAAAACTAACTTTTAAAGGGACACTTTTGTCTAAAATATGCATATTTTCCAGCTCCCCTAGAGTTAAACATTTGATTTTTACCGTTTTGGAATCCATTCAGCTGAGCTCCAGGTCTGTTAGCATAATCCATTGAATCTAATTAGACCATTGGCATCGCGCTAAAGTATAACCAAAGAGTTACAATATTTTTCCTATTTAAAACTTGACTCTTCTGTACTTAGCCTACATCTTGTACTAAGACTGATGGAAAATTTTAAGTTTTGATTTTCTAGGTGATATGGCTATGAACTATACTCTCATTCTGGCATAATAATCAAGGACTTTGCTGCTGTAACATGACTGCAGCAGGTGTAGTGATATTACGCACTGCTCGAAAATACTCCCCTTGGTTGCTTTCAATAGCAGGGGACTATTTTCAGGCGCTGCACAATATCACTACGCCTGCTGCAGCCATGTTACAGCAGCAACGTCCTTGATTATTACGCCAAAATGAGAGTATAGTTCCTAGCCATATCGCCTAGAGTTCCAAAACGGTACAAATCAAATGTTTAACTCTAGGGGAGATGGAAAATGAGCATTTTTTCAAAAAAAAAGTGGAGTGTCCCTTTAAGCCAGCACCTTAAATTCATCCAAAAATTTATGTTTGTAACCAAACCGATCAGAACCACCATAAACTTCTGTAGTAGGAAAAAGAATACTAGTATGGAAGTTAATAGGACATCTGATCGGCTTGTTTAGAAACATTCCTCAAAATATCTTACATCGTGTTCATAAGAACAAGGAAATTTATACAGATTTGTTACACCATGAGAGTAAATTATGACAACATTTTCATCTCTTTAACATCAAAAGATTTATAAGGTCAAGAAAAAAACATTGTGCTCAAGTGGCCCTGAACTTTAGAACCCTAGTGTATATACAGCAGCACGTTCAAATGTATTAACAGGGCACAAAAATATGATCAATTACAGATACATGTAGCCTACTAGTGATGGGGACGAGACTGCATATGCCGAGTCCGAGTCAAGACAGAGTCTTTGAAGGGTCGAGTCCTTTTGGAGTCGAGAGCGAGTCGAGATCAAGACCATAAAAACATGTCAGTTTTCATATTCATGATTTAATATCACCCCAGTTAATAATCAACAGTTAGGTCTACAGACGAAGCTAGATTGGAAATTGTTTAGAGGAGCAGTCTTAACGTCTTAATATGGACTATGCTTTTACTATCATTAAAAAAAACCCTACCACATGCATCATCTTCTGCCTATTTTTCTAAAAATAAATAAACGGCTCTGATGGCAGTATCTTTGAATGGGATGTCATTTTCAAATAATGCCCGTCAACATTGCATTTTATTATTATTGTTATGTGTTTTTTTATATGAACATAAAAAATGCGTTGGTCTCGAGGACTCGGTCTGAAATTACGAGTCCTTCTCCTCCCACTGTTAAGTCAAGACGGAGTCTTTGAAGGAACAAGTCCGAGACAAGTCAGAGAAAGCAGAAATTGGTCTCGAGACTGGTGTTGAGTCCGAGATTGGACTGGACTCGAGTCCTACATCACTATAGCCTACAGTACAAAGTACCACATACCTTAAGCAAGTATTAAAAGTGTTCAGTTTTACAGCGCGCACAAAGACAGTCAATGTAAAGTGCGTAAAATGCCCATGAAAACAACAAAAAAGTCAAATAACTCAAACAAATATTTTTCTATCACCATAGCTGTTAAAATCAATCCCTGCAATAGATGCAGGGTCCTAGATCAGCCATCTCTATCTGCATCTCTCCCTCTCTCTCCAATAATTGTCCCTTGTGCAGTAATCCTAGAGGAATCCTCTGTTGATGGAATTTCAATTTTTCTAACACATTGGCAAAAAGTAAATAAATCCATCCACTGGCTAAGTAAACAAGGAATTGATACGTTTGTTCTTCAGATTAATTTAAATATAAAGAGAAGAGAAGCCCCCTGCTGTATTTGTGTGTGCGTCATTGCCTCATTCTGTACGTCTCACGCTGAGAGGTTTTGTGAAATGCAAGAGCCATTTGTGTTCAAACACTCAATAAGACTTGATAAACACTGGTTTTAAATTTAATATAGTGACAGACTGGATGTTTTTTTTTTTACTTTATATACTGAATGGACAAAAAAATACTTTATCAGGTAAGAGCATACACTACTGAAATTACAGTGCCATGTCCATCTTAACAGTAAATTTTTTATCAAATTTAAAAAGTTTTTCACAGTAGTGAAATTAGTGAGGCATAAATGAGGTCATTTAGTTAAGTACATTTTCTGAACAAATACACACTTCAAAATAAGAAAGGGTTAATGTGGTGAACCAAAAAAAATTACACAGTGAATTTAAAACCCTCTGGGGTCCGACCATTTGGGACATTGGCAGAGGTTGTGACATGCTCTTACATTTAGTCTTTTTTCAGTTGCTTTAAAACATAATAATGGAAAGTGTCTCATAACACAACCACAATCTGGGCCACAATATTATGTAAGCTACATGTATGTACATGTTTGTATTTTTGAGAGAAAAATGTTTATGTTTTCCAATCCGAAGCATGCAGTCTGCTGAGGTTGCTTGTGTAGGCTGAACTGCACACGCCATAAGCATATTACATGATAGCAAATATAAATGAGGATAAATTAACTGTTTCTTACTTCAAATATCCTCCTCCAGTGCGTCCTCCATTGTTCTTCTTCTTAGGTAACGTTAATTATAAACGCTTCTCTTCCTTAATGTCCACACATAAATTAAGATATTCCTCACGTGTGTGTATAAAGTTTATAATCCAAACATTCTGTAAAGTCTTTAACAAACCGAAGAAGTAAAGTTTGATCAGATTTAATGTTTGAGCTGCTCTTCATTACCATGTGAACAGCGTGTACCGCCTGTAGGCGTGACCGAATTAAAGATAATGAAGTCAGTCAGGAAAAAAACAGTACTCTCTTTACTTCAATGCAGATTATATAAACAGGCAATATTTGTTTTCGATTATAATTAGCCTGTTTAAAAGTAGACATTTCAGGCTTTCTTTGGATATGTGTATCATGTTTGTGTGACGAGTATGCGCAGAGTTTCAACTGATTTTTGTAGTGTTTTGAGAGACAGCTGGCGGAGACAGAAATGTCTGAATGCACAGCCTGTTTATTTTCTTTATTTTACAAAAACTCAAAGATCTCTCGTTATTGTGAATGTACACTAATTAAAGAGGACACTTCACAGTTTCAAATGATGTCAAACACGAAACTGTATGATTATTAATGATGGAGTATTTTAAGTTGATTCTGCTATGATATGGAGAAAACACGTCAAAACGCGTCAGCACGTTTTTGGACCCCTGGGGGTTAAAGAAAGAGTTCATCCCAAAATAAAAATTAGGCCGTATACCTGTATGGATATACAACACATTGAAATGTTGTACCTTTTGGGGTACAATATTATACTCTAAGGACCTATTGTGTACCTTAAGGAACAATGTTGTACAAGTTCAATTTTAGGGGTACAATACAGTATAGTATAGATCCTTAAGGTACAGTAATGTACCCAAAAAGGTACAACCTCATATTATGTTTAGTATACCTGTACAACGCGAAACCTTGGGGTACCACCCCAGTGACAGAATAGGTACAGTTCTGTACCTTTTTGGTACCTTTTTTTCTGACAGTGTAGCGGTGGGTTTTTGTAGGGAAATGTTTATATTTCAAACTTTAAAAACTACAGCTGTACACATGTTTATGAAAGAGTTGTGGTCAGGCTGGAGGCTGACCTCCGACCCAACATTACAAAAACCCATGGCTTCACCCCAGAAGATACTTAATAACTGCATGAATTAGTTTTAATGGATGAATGCATGTTTTGGAGCTTTAAAAAATGGGGCACTATCCAATGCCATTGGAAAGCTAAAAGAGACAGGATATTATTTAATATAACTCCAACTGTGTTTGGCTGTAAGAAGAATGTGATGTAAACCTAGGATGGCTTGAGGGTAAGAAAAATATTGGCTGATTTTCATTTTAGAATGATTTATTCCTAATACCTGAGCACTAAAATATGAGTAAAATTAATTGTCAACAAAAACTATAAACTAGACAAATTATCAGTAAGAAAAAATGCCAAACAGAAAAGAAAGTTTTTTCATGAGTTCAGTTAAGCAGTTAAGTCAATGTAGAAAGTAAACCACTGAGGTTAATTAATAGGTAAGCAAAGTTACTTAATAAAAAATGTTAGTAAACTAAAACAACTAAATGAGTCAAATTAAATGCCAAGCTTACTCTAGAACAAAACAAAACAAGTTCCCTTTCAGTCGGTCACTACGACGTCACGTCGTGACCGACGAATTGGGAACCGCTCCGCGGGTGACCTATCTACTTCGAGAAACTATAAAAACGCCAATGAACTTGGCATGCAGGTATTTGCATAATGCCGGCGCCGCCCCGCCAGGTGCGTATATAAGCCGCAGGTGCACAATACCAAATTAGCTTTTATTGCTTCGAAGCCGGCAGACATCTGCTCTCGAGAAGCTTTCTATCTGATCTTCGTAGATCCTGTTCTGGAAGGGAAGAAAATAAGATCTCAGCTTGCTGAAGTTGGTTGGGCAAAGACACCTCAGCGGAGGCTCGCAGTGTTTTTTCTCCACCCTTTCTCTCTCTCTCTCTGTCTCTTTAATTTAGGACTTGAGTTCGAGTGAGTGCGTTGCCTCTCCCTGTGTGTTTCACCAGCTCGCACAAAAGAGTGATTTCCCTAAAAGAGCAGCACGTTTGAGCTTTGTGTCTTTTTAAAGACAGCCACTCATTCGTGTCACGGTCGGGGTCGTCTTTTTAAAGATGGATTTCCGTCCGTGTTCGGTTTCTGGATGCGGTGTGTTCATCGCCCCCCGGGATGGCCACCAGCGTTGTCTTTCGTGTCTGGGGCTCCAGCACGCAGAGGCAGCGTTGCGTGATAGTTCATGCTCCATCTGTGAGGGCATGACTATGGCGGATTTGCGGAGACGGGTGTCGTTTCTCCGGGAACGGCGCCCGCCTTCCAAGTCTGGTGCTGCTAAGAGCGCAGCTACCAGACTTGCGAAGGATGATCTCCGTATAACGGTGCTGGGTCGGTCTGCTGGTTCGTCCAGCAGCTCCCAGCGCCCTGATCCGTTGCCAGCGGAGGTCCCGATGGAGACGAGCGGCCCGTGTTCTACGGTGTCCTCGCGCTCTGTCGAGCCTCCACCCGACGCGATGTCCACCGTAACATCGGAAGGGGGGTTGTCAGCCTCGGACGTCGATCCGGATCCGCTCCCGCCTTCGGGCCAGGTTGCGGCTTCTGCGTTCGACCCCGAGATGGCAGCCATGCTCGCCCGGGCGGCGGAGGCGGTCGGCTTGGAGTGGACTAAACCTCCCCCACCTGAACCGTCCCGCCTCGATGATTGGTTCTTCGGGGGTGCCAGGGCTTCTCAGTCCTCGCCCCCGGTGCCTTTCTTCCCCGAGGTGCATGAAGAGCTGACGCGGTCGTGGAAAACCCCGTTTTCCGCCCGGAACCGACCGTTTCAGCCTTCACCCCTCACCTCTCTCGAGGGTGGAGATGCCAAGGGGTACACTGGTATCCCGTCAGTGGAGCGGCCGGTCGCGATGCAGTTGTGTCCGGCCGGTGTCGCTTCCTCCTGGCGGGACCAGCCTACTCTCCCCTCACGGGCCTGTAAGCAGTCTTCGGCGCTGTCCGGTGCTGCTTACAAGGCTTGTGGGGAGGCAGCCTCTGCCCTGCATGCCATGGCATTGCTGCAGGTCCACCAGGCTAAGGCTCTGAGGGACCTGCACGCGGGAGGTCACGACTCGGCGGAGTTCTCTGAACTGCGTGCGGCTACGGATCTGGCGCTCCGTGCGACCAAGGTCACCGCACGCGCCGTCGGGCGTGCGATGTCTACCCTGGTAGTCCAGGAACGCCATCTCTGGCTGTGTCTGGCGGACATGAAGGATGCTGATAAGACCCGGCTCCTGAATGCTCCGGTTTCCCAGACCGGCCTGTTCGGCGAGACGGTCGAGGAGTTTGCCCAGCAATTCTCCGCGGCCAAGAAGCAGACTGAGGCCATCGCTCAGATCATGCCACGTCGGAAGCGTCCTGCGCCTGCCCCGTCCACGTCGGCACCTCAGCCTGCTCCTCGCCGAGGGCGTCCTGCGGCGGCCGCCTCCGTTCCTCCCCGGGGCTCTTCTAAGAAGCGAGGAACCGGTCGTCAGCAGCCCGCCCCGCCCGCTCAGCCCGCTTCAAAGGGTGGAAAAAGAAAATCGAAGCGGCCCTGAGACGGGCGACCTAGAGATGGAGGGGATCGCTCTTCGGGAGATGGTGAAAGCACCACTCCCCCCACCGGAGGAGGGCCGGTTGGGGAATCCTTTGTTTCAATTTTCTGTTCCGCCGACTTTTCAGTCGGCACCCACAATTCCACAAAAAGAGCGAATTCCACTTCCATCTCTAGGTCTTCAGATGAGCGCCGGAGACACGAGCGGGCTCATAACCCCCCCTCGTTCTCCGACTCATCAGAGGAGTACGAGAGCAACGCACGGGCTCATAACCCCATCGCGCTCTCTGACTTCTCAGGGGAAAGAAGACAATCACGGGCTCATAACCCATCGTCTTCCTCCCCCTTCGCCAGAGGGTGCATCGAGTGGCGTGAGGTGTCTTCAGCAGAGCCTCCCTTACTCACCCACCCAGCAGCGGACTCAGGTGAGTGTTATCATGCACAACACTGCTGTCGGTGCGGCCAATACGCACACACCGGCGATCACCTCCGTTGCGCCCGCCGCGGGTACACCGATCGTGCCTTTAGTCCCTCTCGCACGGTGTCTGGGGGCGTGGGAACAGCTTCCCAGCCCGTCGCGTTGGCTTTTACGCACGATTCGTCTCGGCTACGCGATCCAATTTGCCCGGCGTCCCCCCAAATTCTCCGGCGTTCGTTTCACTGCGGTGAGAGCTGCCGATGCGCACGTCCTCCGTGCGGAGATCGCTGTCCTACTGGCGAAGGACGCGATCGAGCCGGTCCCTCCAGCCGAGATGAGGTCGGGGTTTTACAGCCCTTACTTTATTGTACCCAAGAAAAGCGGCGGCTTGCGACCGATCCTGGACCTGCGTTCGCTGAACCGTGCACTTCACAGAATGCCGTTCAAGATGCTGACGCCCAAGCGCATATTTCCATGCATTCGTCCAAACGATTGGTTCGCATCCATCGATCTGAAGGACGCGTACTTCCACGTATCGATTCTCCCCCGGCACAGGCCGTTTCTCCGCTTTGCGTTCGAGGGGCGAGCATACCAGTACAAAGTCCTCCCATTCGGGCTCTCTCTGTCTCCCCGTGTATTCACCAAAGTAGTGGAGGGGGCTTTAAAACCCCTGAGAGAGAAAGGTGTGCGCATTCTCGCGTATTTAGACGATTGGCTCATAATAGCTCAAACACGTCAGACGCTGTGCGATCACAGAGATTTAACTCTGAAACACCTCGCTCGTTTGGGTCTTCGGGTCAACTGGGAAAAGAGCAAGCTTTGCCCCGTGCAGAGAATCTCTTTTCTCGGTATGGAACTGGACTCGATCGATTTGACAGCTCGTCTAACAGAAGCGCGTGTACAGTCGATTCTGACTTGCCTGAATACATTCAAGAGCAAGAGCGCGGTCCCGCTGAAACAATTTCAGAAGCTTTTGGGGCATATGGCAGCAGCCGCAGCTGTAACTCCGCTCGGACTGCTCCATATGCGACCGCTTCAGCATTGGCTTCACGATCGAGTCCCGAGGAGAGCGTGGCTGCGCGGCATTCACCGTGTTATCATTACACCTGCGTGTCGTCGCACTTTCACTCCGTGGTCAGACCGTGCGTTTCTCCGAGCCGGTGTGCCTCTGAGACAGGTCTCCAGGCATGCAATAGTATGCACAGATGCTTCGGACACGGGGTGGGGGGCCACGTACGATGGGCTTGCGGCTTCGGGGGTCTGGACGGCACCCCAGCTGCATTGGCACATAAATTGCCGAGAAATGTGGGCTGTATATCTTGCGCTCGTCCGTTTCAGCAACGAGTTACAGGGCAAAGATGTATTAGTTCGCACAGACAACACTGCGACCGTGGCGTACATCAATCGTCAAGGCGGTTTACGCTCGCGTCACCTGTCGCATCTCGCCCGTCATCTCCTCACTTGGAGTCAGAAGAATTTGAGGTCTCTTCGTGCCATTTACATCCCGGGCACGCTCAATGTAGAGGCGGATGCGCTCTCTCGGGCTGCGCGTCCCGGCGAATGGCGACTCCACCCCATTGCGGTTCAGCAGATTTGGAGACGTTTCGGCAAAGCGCAGATAGATCTGTTTGCTTCCCCAGAGACGACCCATTGTCGCCTGTTCTATTCACTAGCCGACGACTCGCTCGGCGTGGATGCATTGGCACACAGCTGGCCGCGAAACATGCGCAAATACGCGTTCCCTCCGGTGAGCCTCATTGCGCAAACCCTATGCAAAATCCGGGAGGACGAGGAGAGCGTGCTGTTGGTGGCACCGTATTGGACAACCAGGAGTTGGTTTCCAGAACTCTCTCTCCTCGCGACAGCCCCTCCGTGGAAGATTCCCCTGAGGAAGGACCTTCTTTCTCAACAAGAGGGCACATTATGGCACCCGCGCCCCGACCTGTGGAACCTCCATGTGTGGTCTCTGGACGGGGCACGGAGGATTTGAGTGATTTACCGCAAGAGGTATCTAACACTATTGCTGCAGCGCGAGCGCCGTCTACGAGACAGGCTTACGCGCTTAAATGGAACCTGTTTGTCGACTGGTGTTCTTCCCAAAGTGAAAACCCCCGAGAATGCCCAATTAGTGTTGTGCTTTTATATCTCCAGCGTCGTTTGGAGAATAGGCTGTCACCATCCACTATTAAAGTCGATATCGCTGCGATATCAGCTCACCATTCACCCGTAAACGGTAGAACAGTGGGTCAGCACGACCTGGTCATTAGATTTCTCAGAGGCGCTCGAAGACTGAATCCTTCGCGTCCTCCCTCTATTCCTCCTTGGGACCTGTCCTTGGTGCTGAAATCACTCCAGGAAGCCCCATTTGAGCCTCTGCATAGTGTGAGTGTTAAATTTCTTACTATGAAAACTTTAACTCTCCTTGCTTTGGCTTCTGTTAAGAGGATAGGGGATATTCATGCATTTTCGGTCGACGAATCGTGCCTTCAGTTCGGGCCGGCTGCATCCAGCGTAACACTGAGACCCCGGCCCGGCTTTGTGCCAAAGTTCCCACCACTCCTTTCAGAGATCAAGTGGTGAACCTCCAAGCGCTGCCTTTGGAGGAGGCAGACCCAGCCACGGCTTTGTTATGCCCTGTTCGTGCACTACGTGTGTATATAGACAGGACGCAAAGTTTTAGGACCTCAGATCAGCTCTTTGTTTGTTACGGTGGTCAGCAGAAAGGAAAAGCTGTCACCAAGCAGAGGATGTCCCATTGGATTGTGGATACTATAGCCCTTGCATATCAAAAGCAGAATGTGCCTTGTCCATTTAATTTACGTGCTCACTCTACACGCAGTGTGGCATCATCTTGGGCACTGGCTCGCGGTTCCTCGCTAACAGATATTTGTAGAGCTGCAGGCTGGGCGACACCTAATACGTTCACAAGATTCTATAGTGTTCGTGTCGAACCGGTTTCCACTCGGGTTCTTTCTACTAACTAGTTAAGAATGCCGAGGGTCGGCTCGTGTGTCGGCTTGGAGCCTCTATTTTGGTGCTGCACATCTGCACCAATATGGAAGGCCATCGGGGCAAAAACGTCTAAAAAACTGTTTTTGCCTCTCCTCCACCGCCCTGATAGCTGGTGTTGCGGAGCATCCGCTGTCAACCTATCACTGATGTATTCTCTGTAAACCTGTGTAGGCTAGGCGTCCACATTTGTCCCCTACGTGGGGTTCATTTGTGTGTATACTCCGTGGGGTACTAATCCTCCACGTTTTCCTTAGCAGAGCCTGCTCTGCATCTCTCTGCATACTATGTTTTGTTCAGAGACTTTTTATGAGCAACCTATCGGTTGTTTCATATTTTATGTCATCCATTCAACCTTCTTAGGGGATGGCTTCCGCAGTGTTCTAGCTCCGCTCAGTTTAGACGCTTCCCCAGTTCGCTGCTTCACTATCGTGGGTTAAGGAACAGGTAGTGACCGGCCTTCTGCATTTCGCCTTAGGTTCCGCCCCTTACGTGGAGGGCGGAGGGCTTTTACAGACACTGGAAGGGTTCAGCTGCAGTGGCGTTTTGGTAGGGATTCCCAATTCGTCGGTCACGACGTGACGTCGTAGTGACCGACTGAAAGGGAACGTCTCGGTTACGTATGTAACCCTCGTTCCCTGAAGGAAGGGAACGGAGACGTCACGTCCCGTCGCCACAGTTTGCTGTTCCATTTGCTGTTTTTTAGGCCGGGCACTGTTGCTCGGCTTCTCAGCAATAATATAGCTAATTTGGTATTGTGCACCTGCGGCTTATATACGCACCTGGCGGGGCGGCGCCGGCATTATGCAAATACCTGCATGCCAAGTTCATTGGCGTTTTTATAGTTTCTCGAAGTAGATAGGTCACCCGCGGAGCGGTTCCCAATTCGTCGGTCACGACGTGACGTCTCCGTTCCCTTCCTTCAGGGAACGAGGGTTACATACGTAACCGAGACGTTATTAGTGAGGAAAAATGCCAAACAAGTGAATCAAAGAGTAAAGCTTTGACAGCAATAAATGATGCCAGTTAAGTAAATTAATAGCTAAGCAAATTTACTGAATAAATATACATTTCAGAACAAGAAAGGTTAATGTGGTGAACCCAAAAATTAACATGGTGAATTTAACGCCTGAGCACTAAAATAACTACATGAGTAAAATGAACCGCCAACATAAACTCCAGAAGTAGACGTGTAAAGTACGGCTGATTTTTTATGAGGCAGTTAATCATATGTTCCGCTTCCCCTTCATTGCTCATTACTGTTGGTTGCAAATCATCAGCTTTGTAAAAACGTATTATTCCAATAATGGCCTTATATACCCGGTTATTGAATACCTATATTACAGAAGACACATAGCACAGTAGAGCTTTAATAGATGGCTCTTTATTTGTGCAACAGTATCCTTAGTATGTCAGGCAGTGGTGCACTACATTCCAGCTGCCAAACACAGAGAGCTACTAATCTTTCCTTGAGCAAGCCATGAAATATAATCTGGTGTGTAGCACTGGACTGCTCACATGGATGTGTGTGTGTGTGTGAGCGTCTACGTAAAGGGGTTTCCTCGAAGACCCTGGCAGCAGAGAGCAATACAGCCCATCTGAAAGAGGTCTCTGTGTTTAGTAAAGAAAAGGTGAACCTAGTAATGAAACAAGAAAATAAAGTGTGTGCCCACAATAACTCACTTACAGAGTCCTTAGAACTACTTGAACATAAATGTATGTTGTCAGTATGACATAATTTGTCTTTGGTCATTGGCTTATTGGACATATATAGCATATCCCACAGAAGACAAATGTTTATTTTCCTTAGGAACCCAAGTTAGATGTATAAAGACGTGTCTGAAAGTGACTGAGAGCCTGGAAAGTTTCACAGGCCAGTTAAAATGAGCCTGCATAGATAAAATGCCTGCACGCAGGTGCACTTTGTACTGTTTCCTTTTCAAGCCGCTGGGGGCTCGGACCCCTTAGCCCCTCATTCTCAAGCCTTTGTGTATCAGGACTACCCTCCCACCCCCCTCCACCAAAGGCATTTCGCTTTCTCGCTCATCTTTTCTTCACCTCTCTTCTTCTGTGGCGAGTCTCATGAAAGGGAAGTGGTATGTTGTTGGTGTGGTCGGCTCCCCCGGTGAGCTGGAGGAATGGCTGCGGTATTGATCGCACGGCTCCCTGGAGCTTCCCTCGGGGGGGTAGAGAAGTGGTTGGGGGGACAAAAGCCACCGCCACACGCGGCCACCCCTCAACACAAACACCGTCCCCTCTGTAACGCATACAGAGACTCATCTTTGTTCCACACATCATCGAGCTTTGGCTTTTATTTACCTTCATCTTTTTTCTCTCTTTGGATCTTCTTATGGAGTTCCAAAGATTGTTTTCATTCCTTTGTCTCTTTGAATTGCTGATGCAGAATTGCAGTGCTGATAGCCCGGAGGATGAGCGGAAGAAAATAGATGGGGTGTGGAGGGTATGGATGAACAGAGATTTGGAATGATGCAGAGACAGAGGAAGAGAGGGGGTTGTGAGGAGGGAAAAATCTCAGGTCTTGCCCCTTCATTCCTCCCTGGACCCATAAGAAACACCCTGGGTCACCTGGCTGCTCTGAGTTGCTCTCAATGGGCAGGCACTCGACCAATCACCCATGTGGGCATGGGACCTACGACCGTTCGGGTTAGCAGAAGCTCTAAGACAGCTATGTGACTACAGGTCTTTCTATTGATTTCCATGTGCCTGGATGTGATGTCATGCAGATGAAGCTAACATATAAAGCAGTTGAAGGTCACATTATCAGGGCACATGTGAGTGTCCACTAGACTGGGTGAGCTTTTAAGGGTGCACTCAACCTATCCAAACCAAACCATGCCCCAGCTTAAATGTCCCCCCTCCCTAGTTCCCCAGAAGCACGCACTCACACTGTACTTTTATAGATTGAAACAGTGCGCGCTTTGTCATTAGGATGCGATTGTTTTGAACAAAGCAGGAAGTAAAGCGATCCAGCCCACTTCTGCAAGACGCCCGGGTGCGGTTTGGTTTTGGATAGTGTGAGTGCCCCCTAATACTGGGGAAAAGAATGCAGAAGAAAGCTGAAACTTGCTGTTATTGGTGGAGGACTCATCTCAGCATATATGGGTTCGGAAAGGTACTGGAGTAACTGAAGGGCCTTACTCGCCAAAAATAATAGCTTTCGCAAAAAGTAGCTTGATTATTTTGTCTACTAAGATACTAGTCAAATTCTAAAGAAAACCCACATATATCCACCACTGAGGATGCAATCCCAGAATACACTGCAACAAGCTCATCATCCAAGATGCTGGACAAAGCCAGAAAAATGGTTCACTAGGTTTTGGATCAAAATTGGGGTTTCAGAAGGATCTCAATTATAGCTGCATGTTACTGTTAATATTTGTGAAAACATAATAACAGCAGAATTTATTTGGCCTGCTTCCTTTGGCCAAAAGCTCAGAGTTCAGGCTGTGTTCCTGTCCGCAGATGGCCTACACTTCTTAATTTGGATCAGAACTGGTCTAACATAAGCACAGCTTGATGTGAGTGGCTCCAGTTTGTGTTGGATTCTACAGCAGACCATTTTCAGCCCAGCAGAATTTGGGGCCCATAGCCCTTCTTTCTAGTGCACCAAACATATCTGTACAAGCAAAACTGGAAGGAAAACGGCACAGCTCACATCGCTCTCCCAGAAAGCCAGAGGGTCATTACCTACACAAGAGCAAAATAAACCAAGGCAAACAAATTAATGAAAGTACTCACTCTGTTTTTCACTTCTTATCTCTTGTGTCCCTGGACTGATGCATATTGAGCACAATATTGGAAAATACTTTCTTGATCTAGGTATGCATTAATCTTAATCACACAACTTCTACAAGTAAGGGCACACACACATTGAAAATGTACTATACTAATTCACTAGTGTGCTGTACAATTATTTATTTGTTTCACAGCGACGTTGATGTTGTGTCACAAGTCAGTCAAGGGTCTTCCTTTCCATTCAAAGCGGTTATTTGTCAGTTTAAGCACTAGAACTTTCATTGTAATCGAAAGTCTGGCTAGATGAGTCTAGGGCAAAATGGGGAAATTTTAAAAGCCCATGATGATTTGTTTGTGTTAAGGGGAGGGAGGGAGGGGTTATTGGGGCCAGACGACTAAGAGAGTGGAGAAAATTGAAAGACTGATGGAGATGCAAGGATGCAAATAGCCACAAAACCTGGTAGAGCATTTCCACTTTGCACATATGAAGGGACATTCAGGAGGAAGGAGGGGGATGGGTGTCATGTTTGCGAGCTAGAGGGTAAGACAGTTAAGGCTGCGAAGATGTTGAAGGGGGGAGGTTATTAATTTTCAGCGGGCTGTAGAATCCAGCTGGTAGCTGCGACTTGCTTTCTGGTGTAATGAAAATGGCCAGAGTGGAAGATAAATGGCTCGTAAAGAGGAACCATTTAAATGCAGTGGGGCCCAATCTGGATGGTGACTAATCTCCCCCCGCTTCTTTTTTTTTGGCCGTTTATGCATTGCCCACCTCTCTTCTATCTCTCTCCCTTCTTTTCCTCCCCGTTCTCTTTTTTCCTCCCCTCCGCCACGGCTGCCTCTGACGTCCCCATGAATTGTGGTAAGGTTAGAGTTCAAGGCTTCCAGAGAATTATCTTGATTTATGCGGGCGCAGGGCCGGTAGCAGAGCGAGCGTGCCATCCGCCGCCAGGTCCTGCCGGGGCTGTGCGCCTGTTTTACGGCTCCCCAGCGGCAGGGCTGCGGCAGCTCTGTGCTCGGCTGGAGAAATGGGCTGCCGCCGCACCTGCCGTTTCTCATCCTTTGCGGGTCGAAGGTGTATGATATATCTCTAAAGCGCCTAATAAGTTTCTGAAAAACGTGTTTTTAAAACAAATTGATTTTGATGCTTTACGAGGCCCAGACCTGGCACAGTTCGGCAAGACTGAGTGAGATCATTCCTGTGTGTGTGTGTGTGCGTGTGTGAATGAGACAGAGATAAAGTAAAATGAGGATTTTCTTCTCACAGTATTGGGTTGTCTGACAGCAAAGAATACTACAGTTTTTCATGGTTTACCTGCACACTGACAGCTATTCATGAGCTGAGAAATTTCACAACACTTTTCTTCGGCTTCATCTACAGTGTACACACACAAATAATATCACAAGCATAGGATAAATCTGAGCCTGTCTGTAAAATCCAGACTAAAGTCGCATAATCTAATTATGAGATTTGAATTGATTACATTGATCTTACTCAATGTTGTAGATATCAAGAATCAAGAAATCACAAAAATGACTTTAGCTAGGTTTACTGTTGACACAGTATTATGAGCACCTATTGTAGTATCAAAAAGGCACAGACATGTTAGGGTACATAACATGGTACAATAGTCTGGTAAGTCTGTGTGTGTACAGTAGAGGGTTGGAGTTTCCCATGCAGGCAGGTGTCAACAGTCATTCAAAGTCGTTCCAGGCGTCCATGGAATCCACAGGAGCAGATTATCACGATGAGCTCAGATGAAATGTTCACCTGCTGTGAAGCCAACCTGAAAAGAGAGAAGGCCAAAACCATCTCAACAGCCTCTCAACATACCCTTTGGGTCTCAGCTCCCATTGTGTTCCTCTGGTTCATTTTATCTTGTGGACATATATGACTGTGTTTATGTCACATGTAAAGATTAGAGAATGACAGTATGTCAGATTTATCATTCATAGAAAGCCCTGTGAGAAACCCATTTTCGGATATACAGTCACAATGTGATGACAACATGAGATGAAAATGGATTTGTTTTCCACGATCTGTAGAAGTTCAAGAGAAAGGGTCAGTCAGTCAGCTTTGGTGTAAATGCTTCCAGAATGGGGTGTATTCCCAGCATGCCTCCCTTTGGCCCCAAATGTTTCTTATGTCGGCCATCTGTCCACACAGTCAATCAGACAGCAAAGGGTTCACACTGTATGCTGTGCTTCTTATTTTTCTCACTCACCAGTTTTGACAAGAATCTGTTTACCTCTTCCTACGGCAACACTTGATGTTTAGGAGGAGATGAGTTGAAGCTCAGAGAGGGTAAAAAAGAGAGACACGAAGGTAGAGAATGACAGAGAGAGAGAGCTCCCTGCTTCTATTTACAAGTGCGTTAGAGCGAAAGACATCTGAGGCGCTTATGAAGTGAGCTGTCCCTGTGCGAGAGCAATAACAGCTGGGTAAATCGTGCTGACTCAGCTCCTGCGTTTGGATTTTCATTTTGTCTGCAAACACACGTCATCACCTCCCCTCCTCTGGCCGATACAGCCCACCCGGCCGCCTTCCCACCAATCTGAGCGAGCACACAGCCCCAACCGAAATGAAGTTGCCTATTCGCAAACCTAATTTCCCCCTCCAGAAATTTATGAAAAGCATTACATTTCCTCACTGTATAAAATCTATGGAATGGGGTCTCTAAAGGAATCAGACTGGGGAAACAAAAGACAAATTGGGTTTCCGTGTGTGGACTCTGACCTGGGAATGGGAAAGAGAAAAACCCCATTCCTTGCCTTCTAGCCATCCTGCTTTCTATTGCTTGTGTTCTTTGGGGAGTGCTTGATACAGTTGTACAAAGCCAGGTGGTCTCTCTCTCTCTCTCTCTCTCTCTCTTTCTTTCTCTCTCTCTCTCTTCTTTTCCTCCTTTTCCATGATCTCCAGAACACAAAGGCATTGGAAGAAGAATAAGCAGTCCACTGGCGAAGTCCTGAGCAATGTAGCCTGAGACTTCAGACCATTTACACAGGCCCGAAACAGGCTATTTATATCAAGGCTAAAACAGGCCGATAAGGCTTTGTGTGATACAGTAGTTGGAGGCCAGTGATTGAATTACAGGGCATCCCCTGTGACTAAGAGGCTGTAATTAAACTGTAATTTAAGATTACATTATTAAACGGAGGCTTTATTACCACGCATCCCCTGTAACTTCACCTCTACTGCTATATCCTTATCAAAACCAAAATGATTAAAAAAGTAAAAGCGCTCTTATTGTCCAGCTGTAACAGTCCAATGGAATACGATCTGCACTAATGAGACATAATCTAATTGAGCGTTTATCTATTGTAACAGGCCGAAAGAGAGGTGGTTATCGACTGCGATCGTTTTCTCCGGCAGGTGGAATTCCGTCGGACTGAAATGTCACAATATGTTACATTATGGTATGGTTTGGCTCAGCTGTGTTTTTGTAGATCCTTCGCAGTTCTCATCCACAAACGTTGCCTACTTTATTTCTGAAAAGTCTAGACTTGCATTCTGTCCCTTTGTGCCTGTGACTGTTTGGCATGGTGGGTAGTTGGTGCTAGCTCGTAAACGTCTCTGTTGAACCTGTTTAAGCACCTCCAGTGAAACAGGAAAGAAGACTCAGAACACTGTTATGCAATTAGCAATTACACATCCACACGTTATTGTTTCTTCGCCATATGGTTTTATTTATAAATGCCATCCTCTCCTCCCACAATCCCCTGCTGGGAAAGAGAGAAACAGGCAGAGATGCAGTGGCACATGGCCAGGGAAGGAAGTATGCGGTATCTCTACATCTCTTGGTGTCTCCCTCTCTCTACCAGTCCTTGCTTCTCCTTTGTCCCGTCTCCCTCTTCCCTCAGATAAAACTTTGATAAATTGGCAAAACATTTATGCTTGCAGTGTGGCTCCGAGGAAGCAGTAAGAAAAAAAATCAATATTGCTCCACAGAGCATGTGTTATACCTCAAATGAAAGAATTCCTGAGTTCTCTTTTATAGATGGAGCACAGTCCCTGCCCCGGGCCTGCAGTAGGTTATTATCCATTGCAGGACTGTACCAAATAGTCCACGTTGTAGGTCAGTGTTCGGCGAGGGCTCATTGGTAAAGAGAGCATGGCCTCTTACAGGCCAGAGAAGCTAAAGATCAGATTTGTGACCTTTGACATTTGCCTCTCAAATCACTCTTCTGACCTAAACCTCCAAAACTAAAAAGACGGATGGAGATGTGCGTTAGAGCCAGATCGAGAACGAGAGCCAGTCACCCGTGTTATGTCAATAGCGCTCTGGTGCCAGAGTTGTGTAAATTGATCTTTTACAGTTTGTGGAGGTGACGGAGCCTGTAGGAACGCAGATAAATCAGGCATCCTGGGGCTAGAACATTGATTGGTAGGACCTGTGACAGAATGAATGAGAGAGAGCAAGATAGAGAGAAAGAGAGAGAGAGAGAGGCCTCCAGCTCAGGCTAAGGCCATGTGGGAGGGGTGAGCTTGAATAAAAGCTTTAGACATACGTCATAGAGAGAGAGAAAGAGAGATCTGAACAGACAAATGTAAGTTTAAAACAGGTTTTAAAATCTAGATTTGAAATTTGTGACCCTTTAAAAACTTGTTTCCCGTTTAGCAAATGTTAAGCAGACAGTGTACTAATACTCTATTATAAGTTAAATTACATAGGTAAAGCGTTGCTTATAGTCAACACACTGTTAGAAATAAAGTTACAAAAGTTGGGATGGTTACCTTTTTAAAGGTTCTAATATGTACAATTTAGGTAGAGATGTACCTTTGATATACTAAAATTCACCCTTTAGGTAGAAATGTGTAGCCTACTTTTGAAAAGGGTACCACCCCAATAGCAACTTTTGTACCTTTTTCTGAGAGTGCAGAATGTCAAAGAATGTCAATCTCAAACCATCAAATTACATCTCAACCTTCCTTGAAGGTCACATAACACAGTGTTTCTACTAATCTCATGTTAATTATAGTATACCTATAGAATAGAGGCCTGCATCCTTCATATCTCCGAAGAGTCTTTAGTTTTATCAGATTTATTAAAAGACAGATCAGATGTACTGTTACTTTCCGGGAAAAAAACAGCCACTGGAGGCATTATCCCACAAAAAACATTATCCCACTATCCCTGGACAACTCATGATTCCCTAAATGTTCATGTCGTTTTCATTATATGCACTTATGCGACGAATGCTAACAAAACACAGACATTTGATGTAGTTTTACTTACCGCCCGTGACTCGTGACTTGGTTTCCATTTCAATTAAATTAAGCTTTAAAGGTCACGTTCTTCTTGATCCCAACTTAAGTTAGTGTGTAATGTTGCTGTTAGAGCATAAATAATACTTGCAAAATTATAAAGCTCAAAGTTCACTGTCGGGCGATATATTTTCTTTAACAGAATTCCCCTTTCAAAGCCTACAGCGAATGTCCAGTTTGGACTACAGCCCTGTACATCCCGGTTGAATGAGTCAACATAAGAGTTTTTGACTTAACTCCGCCCACAGGAATACATCAGTCACCAGCTTAGCTCAAATGGCACTGCTAAGCTAAGCTGCTGTCGAATCACAACTAAACAACACACTAAACAAACTACACCATCAGAACCCGTTAAGTATTTCTGAAGGCGGGACTTCACAGAACAAGGAAGACATCAGCCCGTTTTTAGGACATTGAAAAAAGCCGTATAGCGATAAGTAAATTGGGTGAAAAATACTGTGTTTTTTTACACGTGGAACATGAACAAATGTTATATTATGCACTGTAAACACAATCAAAGCTTCAAAAATACAGAAAGAACGGGACTTTTAAACAAACACACTTGCACAACTGCCGCTGCTACCCTGGATAAACAAACTATATCCATTGTTTCCATAATGTTGGGTTAATTGGGAAACTGAACAAGCTTAAATTTCCCTCACAAACAAAAACGCACTTCTCTTGTGACGTTCATGTCAGCCTTTGGTTGGTGTGTGTGTGTGCGCCATAAGTTACTATATAAGTACTTCCACTGTACTTCCAACTTCCATAAAAGAAATAAAGCAAGATTATTACGGATGAATCTTTCATAAAAGGTTTTCTAAAAAAACCTTCCAAAACTTGTACGAACCCTACCGAAGTGCACTCAGGACAGAAATACTCCATCATACGTCCAACTGCTTTGGACACTTAATACTAAAAGCATGTTTAACATGATGAATCCAACTGTTTAAAAGTGTAATTAAGTTTGAATGCTTGAAATAGCTTTAACCCCCCTCCCCAATACAGTACTAGTTCCCACTTTTATCTTTTTTAACAATTAATCTGTGAATGCGATTTCAAACATAAAAAATTATCATAATTTTGACTAAAACAACATGCTCCGCCTCCTGGCTTCTTTGGTTCACTTCTAGCATGGAAGGCCAACTTTGCACCCTACAAGCAATTTCCACTTGATAAAATTTAGTCCCTGTAAGTAAATCATTACAGAAGTCATGTGGAGCAATGTATGTGCATTTGTGTGTGAGGCCAAGGTATGTGAGGCTCTAACAGCTTTCACACATACAACTACAGTCTATAAGCTCTGAATGAACCATTGCATATCAGAGCTTCAGGCATCAACACCTTAAAAATATTAATGAATTTATTATATTTTCAAAATAAAATGAGAAGTTTCCCTCTCGTTTTATTCTTTCCTCTCTCATTTCTCTACTTTTAATCTCAGTCTCTCTCTTTCACTTTCTCTCTCTCTTTCTCACCCTACCCTACTCACAATGAAGAGAAGACTCCCTATATTTGCCTCCGTTGTTCTGTGGATTTTGTGTGTGTGTGGGTGTATATTATACAGTATTTTCAGTTTTACATTTATCCATTGGTGCAGAAAAAGAGTGCATGTGCGTGATAACACTGTGGTTGTCTCAGGCTTTGTTTGCGTCTGCTTGTTTGACTGTACCCACAAGTTTCATTTCAGCTGAAAACTAGCTCATTTATTCCCGGTTGTTGAAATGCTACAGTAAAATGTCTAATTGTTACTCTTTTACAGCAATTTGCAAATGTTGTTCATTCTCTATATGGTGACACACACACACCAACTCTCTCTCTTTTCTTGAGGATTGGGGCTAGGCTCTGTAAACATTACCTCATAGCTCCCTGGTCCTCCTGTGGGAACCAAGCCCTCTTCTAATAGAGAAATAAAGGGACATCCACCCCAGCCCTGCCCTCAGCCAACCACCATACAATCCACAACAAAGGGGTCGGGGGGTCCTAATTCCTTGGCAACGATATAAATTGTGCCACTTCTGGGAGCCGTGAAGGAAACGAATAGCGCCCCCCCATCCCCCAATCCACCCCCGAGAAAAAAATCAAATAATCGAATAGGAGAAAAATGGCTAAAAAGTCATGAAAGGGCCGGCTGGGTGCAGAACGTGGAAGGCTAGAGGTCTTTTGTTTGTCCAGGCGGAGGGAACAGGGTGAGGGAGGACAAAGGGCAGGTCAGACTCTGAGTTTGGGGTCAACTTATTCTGAATAGGAAGCCTGCACTTGGGCTCCGCTCTTTCAGAACCAAACTCACTTAAGTCAGAGCTGTCATCCAGATGGGTGCCTTCACACTTGCTCTGAATCTACCGCTAAAAACCCTATAGAGGGACGTGAACGCGGCAAAGAATTCTTTAGCTGTAGGTGTCATTGTTTTGGTTACTATAAATGCAGTTAATTCATTTAGTGTGGCCTATTTTACCAGCCCCAAACTGTTGCAGTCAAAGCAATGAAGATAATTTGATTGAGAGGGCAGAAGCCCTCGATCATTGATCTTAAACTTTGTGCGAGTGTGTGTGTGTGAGAGAGAGAGAGTGTGCAGATAATTGGACTGCTGTCTTATCTAGTGGCTCTGACACAGTGGAGAGAGGGTCACTAGCAGGGGAGCGAGGGAGAGAACAGTGGCTCAACAGTTACCAATCATTTCAAACCCCACTAAAAGAGAGGCGCAGAAGAAAGGCATTGTGGGCCGGCTTTCTCTGAGGGTTCAGCTCTGACGAGGTTCAAAGGGTTTGGTGGCCCCACAGGCATGACCTGCTGCCATAGGATGGAATAATAGAGCTCAGAGGCCGTGGCCCGGCACAATTAGAGCTATTTCACTCTCCCACACACACACTACCTAATGTCATGCATTGCAATCACGCTGACAAACTACACAAGAACAATGTGTACTTTAGGAATAGTTCAAATATACATTTTTTGCAAAAACTATTCACCCTTATACCATCCCAGATATATATGATTTAATTTAAGTCATATGTTATAATAAGTCATAATGTTGGGTCACATCAATCATTAATCCAGACGACTTCAGTGGTTTAATATATGTCTTCTGAAGCTAAATGATATGTTTGTGGGAGTAAATGGTAGTGTTGTGGTACTCAAGACCATTTTTTTCTTTGGTCTTGGTCTTGTCTTGCCCTGGGTCCCAATCTGCATACTATCCATCCTAAATCGTATTTGAAATTAGAATTAGTATGTCCCAATTCATAGTATGTTAAAATAAGTATCCATAAAGTTGGTCCAGGATGGTCTACTCATTAGGATGATAGAAGTGTAGATCCATGGACAAATGGAATTAACACAGTTTTAACAAATTAAATTCTTATACGTCACTGAGTTAATAAATTAGACTACAGAGTAAACATTACATGAACCATAATGAATAAAGAAATGCTTGTATAAAAAGATGCGTTGTATTCTGATATTTGCATTTCTTAAGTATCACAGGGTCATCCAGGCAACAGTCATCACTTCCGTTTCGCGTTAGTATGTCCCAGTGTGTGTACTGTGTTGTTTTGCCCTCAAAAGTATGTACTTTTTCAACACAAATCCAGTACATACTATTAGGGCATAATATAAGTAGGTGAATTGGGACGCAGCTAGAGGGGTGACTTAGTGGTTTCTGGATTTTATTTCAATTCCGGTCAAGTTTTATTTCAATTCCTGCTAAAATTACACTAAATTGCTGGGTCTGATTTATATGTTAACATCATTAAAGGTACCAAATAATGCTGTGATACAATGTGTTAAATTGTTCTCTGATATCTACATAGAAGGTACAGTATGTAACATGTCCATTTACAACCCTAGGATTTCTCTCTTTATTGAAAAAGGCTGACATTACCTTATTTGGAAGGGTCATGAATAATAATGTTGAGTTTTTCTCTGATTTTAAAGCATGACTCATGTCAGTCAGTACCTGGTAGCTCTCAAAGCAAATTTATTCCTTATATATTTGAGCCTATATCAGACAAAAATACAGATTTTGAGGAATAAACCATTGTTTGGAGATTGGAAATGTATGTTTCTGAGTGGTAAGCTTATTTTTTTCAGTATGGACCTAAAAAACTATATCATTAACTAGCATATAGTGGTAATTCAGCAGTCACAACTTTGTTTTTAGCATTGTAACCACATTGTACTTAAGTTAATGTGTAATTTAATGTTGGTGGCATACATCACGACTGTTACATCACAGTCAGTGTTATGTAGAGATTGGCTTCTTTTTCAGAGGTCTTTTGCATGCACAAGGATGAAACAATAATGTTTAAGACTCACGATATGTCATAACCATACCATTACCAACTCTTGGTAAGTTTTACATTCTACTGCACATTTAATGTGATTGAATGTAAAACTTCTGGCTTTAAAACTTATTTTTTATTTGATTTCTTACTTTTACTGTTGTGCCAGTAAGAGATAAAAGAGGGGATTGTCAAAATTATAAAAAAATTATTTTAAAAAAAGATATGAGATCTTGTTTTTATATTTTATATTTATGAACAAACACACAGCTATTTTGCTACTGAACAGATGAGAATGCATGATTCTGTAAGTGTTGTAGTACACAAGATCGGTCTCAAAACCATTTTTTGATGGCGTTGGTTGTCTTGGTCTTGGCCTCAACACCCTCTGGTCTTGGTCTTGTCTTGGTCTCGGTTTAGGTGGTCTTGACTACAACACTGATAAATTGTTAATATTTTAATATCTACAAAAACATATGTGACCCTAGACCACAAAACCAGTCATAAGGGTCAATTTGTTTTAAATGAGATTTATATAATCCAAAAGCTAATTAAATAAGCTTTCTATTGTTGTCTCGAAAGTGCAAAAAATCTAAATGTTGAGAAAATTGCATTTAAAATCCAAAGTCCAGATGAAGTGTTAATATTAATAATGAATATTAATAATAAAATGTTTGTTTTAGTGTTCTCTATTGGTTTACCACTGCAATGACCTTGTTGACTGAATAGGGAAAGTTGTAAGCTTTTACATAAACCATGAACGGGAAACTTGAATGGGAAATCCCTTAGGAACAGGTAGCAAAGTGAAGTTTGAAGGCAAATTTTTAACAATTTTGTCAACTCGCTAAAAAAAAGTTTTGATATATTTACGCAAGGAAGTGTACAAAATATCTTCATGGAACATGATCCTTACATAATATACTAATGAAGAAAAATAACTTTAACTTTGACCCATGCAATGCATTTTTTGCTTTATCTACAAATATACCAGTGTAACTTAGGACTGGTTTTGTGGTCCATGAGCACATATAGATCAGTGCGGAAAGTTCAAATACAAAATTCAGGATGGCATGATTTCATATTTAGGTGAACTTAAATTTTTAGAAAGTTACCTTCCCGAAATAAACTTATGTACACTTTATCATCTGTTGCTATAACTGGATATCTGCATACAGGTTATAATGAGCTGATTGACGTACACTTGTTCATTTACTTGTTCATACCTTAACATGAAGTTCTTGCACAATATTAGACACATTTTCTATTAAACGTATCTCAACTCAAACCTTGCAGTGTCAAGCTGCCCTTTTTATTTTACTCTTAGTGAAATGATGCTTCCCCCTAAGCAGCAGTTGTGGCCACAGATTCTGTGGAATGCAATTAGGAAGCTTAAATGAACTGGTAATGGAGAACCTGGTCTCCAAATCATGGTTGCTGTGGCAACAGCTGCACACAACACCGCCTCCAGTAGTTTTGTCACTTTATCTGCAAAATGCACAATTGAGCCCTAAACCAGCACTCTGCTGGGAAGAAACAGCTGTGTCTCTCTCTCTCTTCCCGTTTCTCTTTGCTCTCTCTCTCTTTTTATTGAAGACAATCATCAAACACATCTACGCTCCCCCTCAGTAATGCCGGGGATGAGTGGGGGTCGCTCGTGACGCCTTTTTTAAAACCGTATAAGATTATCTGTGTGTGTATATCGCTTTGGTCGGATTTCAACCTTCGGCGGGGAGAAAAACGGCTTGTCGGGGATGGAAACGTGCTCTCACGACACGGATGATCTCTAAACCTTTTTGGATATTGAAAAATTGAAAAAAAAAACTGGAATGTTTACAGCACTAATTCAAACTCAAACAGACTAGAACAGAAATCGTCTCCAAGATCCTAAACTCTAATACAGTTTCATATCACTGAGGTAGATTGAAACAGTGAGACATTTAATTTCATTTCATCCGTCCGCTCACTGCATTTAAACAACATCAGCTCTGAGCCATTTGTGATGTACAAACAATCTGCAACACAACACCACGTTTCTTCCATACAAACACTTGCAATCGCAAGGAGTGTAAATGAACAGAATGGAGACAGGTAGCTGTAGGCTGGAGGCAGGCGGGATTGGTTTGACCTGCTGACATCCTGCGTGCAGGCATTGCCGGCTCTGTGTGGGCCGAGCACTTATACCCTCTTTCCACTGTCAGGGGAGCCCACACGGGCCTCACCGCTGACCTGCAGCTGCGTGTGTACCGTCTGTTTTATCCAGGTGCATTGTATATTGCCACATATATACTCACACAAATACTCACACACTAGCACAAACGCACACACATATTCGCTAACGCAAGATGCAATCGTGAACGCAGGTGGTGAGTGAACCCAAAACTGTATCACTGCCAAGATATGATCAGGTATCCTGCGTACAGTGCGTATGGTCTACATATGTTCGCTCAGATTCACTATTTAATGGAAGCCCTGCGTGACTCAGGGACAAAACAGCTTTTCTCCAAAATGCCCTTTGACTACAGGGAAAATAGTTAAGTATACCTAATAAAATGCACATGTGTGACTGAACAGATTGTTTTCTTTTCGTTTGTAAAAAGAGATTGAAACATGGGATGCAGTACAATGGAAAATTATTGATGTACTGGACGTGACACTTATATATGAATCAATTACGTGATATACGGTGAGGAGGTAAATATGTATCTCCTCTATCACCTGGTGTCACCAAACAGATTTCTGTCCATGCACAATGTGTAACATTCATAGCTGCACTCTCATAGACAAATTGTTAAACCAAAGAAAAAAACATATGATGTGAAAACAACACCTGTTATTGGTGCATGAGCGACTGAGCGCCAAGTTCCTGTTGACTGACAGAAGCTGCCAGAACTGGAGAAAAGAAATGCGTTTGATTTCAGTCCCACTTACTCACACCCACCGCATACTGTACTAGAGTAAGTGAAGCCCTATCCAAGCTAAATCCTTTACTTGTACCGGTCGATGCTTACGGGCACACCTCCGTAATGGTGTCCAACACAGGTTGCCTGCATGGGGGCTTGTTTAATGGGAAGAGAGAGAGGTAAGCACACCCAGAGGAGGGATAAGGCAGCCAGGCTGGTGCCTGAGACTTGGCCAGAGTCCCTGGCACTGAGACTGGAGCTAGCTCCTGCAGCAGGTGGCTGCCTACCTGCCTGAAGAAAAAAAAGAGAGAGAGACAGAAAACAGGTTCTCACGGCAGGCTCTGGTGGAGCCAGGATTGTCTGCCAAGGTCTTCTGTCAGACTGAGCTGGTTTAGAGAGAGAGAGCATGCATTGAACTGCTTCATTACCACGGCAACAGCCGGATTCAAAAGTAGTGCCTGCCAAGAGGCCCTATTCAGCCATCCCACAATACGGTAAAATTCAGCGAGCACATTCCTCCGGAACAGAAAATTCAGATGCGTTTTACTTTACTGGTTTCTGATTAAGCCCGAAACAATGTTTTACAGAATCAACACTTTATTTCGATTTTGAGCTCTACAAAGACCAGTAACAGCGAGACTTCTAAGGGAACTGTTGTGTTAGGTCATGGCCTGGGATTAGTGACACTGACTGGAGCTTAGTTTTAGGGGAGCTACTTTAAATCTTTGGCTTGCCAACCACAAACTACTCCTTATTTAAAGTAGATATGCATCCGACAATGTGGCTTTTTGATAATGTACTTAGCTGTGCAACAAGTTGCAAACAAAAAGTTGCTACATTTATTGCCGTCACCTAAAGATGCAATAATAAATTGAGGTTAACACACCACTGATCTACTGGCCATCCTTCAACAAGATGCCCAGCCGATGCCTGACCAATGACCTCCGGCAGAACCCGTTTAATATATATATATATATATATATATATATATATATATATATATATATATATATTAGGGGTGTAACGGTACATGGCCGAATGCAATCTTTTGTGTGTGGAACATAGGTGGAACATAATATGTTGTGTGCGTTTCCACACGAACATATTAAGTGGCGGAAGTCTCCGCGTTCAGCGCAAGTCTTCTGTCAAATATATAACATTATTCGGAAAGATTTCTTTTTACTTAGTTGTATATTCGTTTGATTATTGATGTAAACGTTTACGTGTCGCGCCTGAAAGCGCGGGTTAAATGCGTGTCAACGCGCTGTTTTGGTGCAAAAAAATCTAAATATCATAAAAACCACATTTAAAAAAAGATCGGAATCGGTATCGGCCGATCATGTAGATAACACTGGTTACGGCTACAAAAATCCTGATCGGCACATAGTTTAAAGGAAGTCATAAACATTTGAGGTGCATTCCAAATCACATACTTCTTTATTCTAAGCTATTTTTGTAGTATAAAAAGTAATAGTAAGTGTGTTCACATTGGGAACTCCTAAAAATAAAGTGCACTTTAAGTACCGGATGATGCACTCATTCAACCGAATAATTAAAGTGTGCAACATTGAGCACTTCATGCACTCTGCGGTCGCAGTTTTGCTTACGTGACGAAAGAGAGGTGGGCTATCAGAAAAAAAGTTTACCTGTGGAGACAATTACATTTCAGACTGACGGTGACTGAGATAATGTTGGGCAAAACAGATAACAATGACATTGAAAGAACAGTGTACAAATAGATTTAAATTGACTTTCCATTTGACATCAAGTGTTCCATTTGAGATAATACTACTCTTCTAAAAAAAACATACTATAGACAGTTGAGTACATAGGGCATAGTGTGTGTGCATAGTGTACAGTATAGTATGCCATTTGGGACACTGCTCTGGCCTAAGGGTGAGTAAATAATATAACATTAAGTACAGTGAACTCATTGTCATGTTCAAGAAACCAATTTGAAATGATTTGAGCTTTGTGACATGGTGCATTATCCTGCTGGAAGTAGCCATCAGAAGATGGGTACATGGTGGTCATAAAGGGATGGACATGGTCAGAAACAATGCTCAGGTAGGCTGTAGCATTTAAATAATGCCCAATTGACAATACGGGGCCTTAAGTGTGCCAAGAAAACATCCCCCACACCAGAAAGTTTGGTTTTGAGCATTAATGATGACATTTCTTGGAACATTTTCACATCATATACACCAATCAGACATAACATTATGACCACCTGCCTAATATTGTGTAGGTCCAACCAAAACAGCCCTGACCAGTCGAGGAATGGACTCCACTGGACCCTTCTATCAGGGTTTATGATCTGATCAGCAGGAGAAAAGTATGCATGTAAACACGTGAATCGTAGTATTTTCTCAAATCGGATGCAAAAATAGCTTGTTCACATGCGCAGAACATTTGTGCACAAGTTCATGTCTTATATTTACCTCATATTTAAGCGTCACATAATTTTCGTTAAAGAAACATGCAGTAGCAAGGCCATGGCAACACACATTATTAAGGTAATAGGGTCACGTGCCGTACATTCTGCAGCGTTAATGTGTGCTTTCATAACATTACGCTACATAAAGCAATAAAATAGCGTCATGCTTTTTGAAAAATTTCCAACTCAGCTTTGTACATTTATCCAGATATAAAGCGTGAACTCGACCAGAGATGCTGTGCTCTGGGTGGCGTTGCCAAGGTGCTTTTTTCGAGTTCCGATTTGGGCAACTGTTTAAACTGTCTCTGTGGGTTGTTTTTTTTCTGCGGGTTAAAGATGAAAGGATTTTGTTCAATTGTTATTGGAATTTGTGCAGTGAGTAGTCATTGGGATGATTTTGGACTAGTTTTGAATGTTCATTGAGATGGTGTTGATACGCGAATCTGGCAACCATGGCTGTGCGCTTGGGGAGATGTTCATTTTGCATTATATAGAATGTACATGTAAATTAACATTTTAATCAGATTGCAATGTTTAGGGTGCATGTAAACTGTATTGTCGTAACCTTCAATCGGATTAAATTCAGTCGGATTTACAAAATTTTGGTTCACCGCTTTTTTTTCCTTGGACCACTTTTGATACTGATCACTGCAGACCGGGAACACCCCACAAGAGTTGCAGTTTTGGAGGTGCAATCACAATATGGCCCTTGTCAAAGTCTCTCAGATCCTTACGCTTGCCCATTTTTCCTGCTTCTAACACATCAACATTGTTTGTCCTCATTAATGTCATTAATTAGTTAGTCCTCATTAATTTAATGTGTTAGAAGAGGGAAAATGTGTAAGGATCTGAACGACTTTGACAAGGGCCAAATTGTGATGGCTAGACAACTCTCATCTCATCTCCAAAACTGCAGCTCTTGTGGGGTGTTCCCGGTCTGCAGTGTTCATACCTATCAAAAGTGGTCCAAGGAAGGAAAAGCAGTGAACTGGCGACAGGGTCATGGGCTCACTTTGGATGCACGTTGGGAGCGAAGGCTAGCCCGTGTTGTCCGATCCTATAGACGAGCTACTGGTTCTGATAGAAAGGTCTTGTGGAGTCCATGCCTCATAAGGTCAGGGCTGTTTTGGTGGCTAAATGGGGACCTACACAATATTAGGCAGGTGGCCATAATGTTATGACTGATCGGTACATATATTCTAAATTCTATATCTATTTATCCATAGTTGTATTTAAACCCACAAGGTTTTTATAGTATATGCAGTCAGTTGTCTATATCTAAAGTGGTGGTGTCATTTGACACCATCATCACGTTAAAGGACACTATACAGTAAACAGAACCTGACAAAGAAGTAACAACCATAAACACACACACAAAAAAGTCTGGGTATCAGAAAACCAGGATAGTAATTGCTCCTAGAATCTAACACCAAGCCAATGATAGCATAAACAGACAGATGCCCAAGACAGCATCTCTCTTTTTCTCTGATTGTCATTTCTTACCCAGACTTCACACTTTCGTTTTTACACTGACAAGACACAGAACTGCTGTCGGTCAGACTCTGTGAGGCGGAAAGATTACGTGCATAGGGTTATTATGTGGTATTTGTATTTCTAATTTTGCTCCTTTAACTTTGTTTTTATCATATGACTTTTTGGTGTCTTCCATTTTCAGTATATTTACAAAATGTTTTTTTTACAGTATAGTGGAGAGCAACAGGCAGCAAAAGCATCAAGAAAGACATCAACCTCAAAACAGGGCTCAAAAACGCTACTACATCATGGTTTGGCTACTGTATGCAAGGCGATTTGCTCTGGGGGCGTTTCCCAAAAGCAATATGGTCGCAAGTTCTATTGTTACCAATAGAATTCAATGTAACAATGACCATAGTTAGCTAACGATGCTTTTGGTAAACGCACCCCAGGTCATTAAATTAAAATTTTTATTTTTGTTTATATTTTTATGTGATGTTTTTAATATGCTTTAAGTCCAATCATGTGCAAAATCATTCAACACCATTGCTCACTATTTTGCTCACTATCCATAAAATTTGAGTTTTCCAAAGACATCTCATTCCCACTGTTTGAAATCGCCTTGGTTTGCAACGTAAGTCACACACACGTAACCATTCACATCATCACATTTGAACTCATATTTGCGGAACCATAGATTTTGAAAGTCAAGAGCGTAGTGTTTCTGTGACGTGGTAAGTTGGTAAAGAGAATTTTTAAAGCCAATAGTTGGAGGAGCCTGCCGTCACCATCTTTTATGATGCTCAATGATGAGTTTTAAGTAGGGCTGTCTAAATTAACTTGTTAATAACGTGTTGACGCAAATTCATTTTTGTGCCACTAATTTAATTAACGTGCGATTAACGCAACACGCAATTTCTGTTTGATCTTTGGTCTAACCCATAGCTGGATGAATTGAGACACAGCAAGTGACCTGTGCTGTCTAGATGAGTCGGAGGTTTTCATAAAAATAAGAACATTAAGCTCGTCTAGCGAATTCAATGCTCTAAATTGTCATTAAACATCTAAAATTAGCTTTATCTGTACTTTTCCTGAGAGGTGTACCATCCCAAATGCATAATCTAAAGCAAAGATGCGTCTTCATTCACTTGCTCGTATTTAGTTTTTTAAAGCATCCAGAAATAACAGAAAATAGACTGCAGGACTTGCTTGATGTTAAAATAATTGTTAAGAGAGATAAAGTTTAGGACCTGATTGATGTTAAAAGAGTTATTAAGAGCGATCTTCCTGACACTGACGTTTGAAGAGCATGCAGACAAACCCGCGAGTGCACGACTCCGATATAGACATCTACACAAAATTACAGTTTTAAAAATATCTGTTTTGACAAGATTTCACGCAGGTATAAACTATAATCTGTTATATCTGAAGTGAATGTTTGGTTAACTGTTGAGGAAAAGTATGTGTTGTGTAACATTACATTAAACCCTTGCATTAGCCTACATTATCTTAAAGTGGTCTGTTTCAATGTCAAAACAATAAAAGAAAAACGTATATGTAAAATATATTGATATTGTTTTTGCTGTGCGTAAACAGGTGTAGTTCTGTCATGTTTTGTCAGATTCCAACAAATCATGCATTGTTGTGAAGTTTTTTAATAGAGAATTTTAAAATATAAATAACACATTTTTTTATTTTGCTGATCCCAACTCAATTTGCCAGCACAAGTCACAAATGATGCAGCAGCAAACAGAAATGGATAAAGAACAAAGTCTTCTAAAGGGAAAATCATATATAAAACTATGGCTGATGGTTCTGTTGAAAATGTAAACAGGCTATTGTAAACATACATTTGCATAAAGCATATATATTACTCCAAATCCATGTTGATTAGAGCATTAAAAACTTGAAAAGTGTTCAATTTAGGTACATTTAGAACATATAAAAATGTTAGATTAATTTGAGATTAATCGCAAATTTACTCCTGAAATCATCGTCTAGATAAAAAACTTTAATTTATTGACAGCCCTAGTTTTAAGTGATAAAATACCTCCATCAGTTTAGCTATTCCGGCAAGTGATCTTGTTAAAGTGAGATGTGATTATTTCTTTTACAGTCATCTAAGTCAAAGAAACATAGTCTCGCTTCATTTAAAAATATATTTTTTTTCACTACAGGAAATTTTATTAAAGGAACAGTATGTAGGATTGTGGCCAAAACTGATATTGCAATCACAAAACTTGTGGCTAAAACTGGTACTGCAATCACACAACTGGTGGCCAATGCACAAAATGACAACATAAACATCAGTTGAGGGCTGCAACTCCACTTTTTAAATGACAATATCCTGGCCAGACCACTGTTGTCAGTGATATAAGTATTTGAAATAACAATGATTTCTTAATGTCTTGTGACATTTCAGGGCCATTTTATGATTAATTGATATAAATTTCTTACATACTGGTCCTTTAAGTCTTATTTAGTCTAAATTTTATTACCTGCTAACATCCATACATCCTTATATGTTTCTTCATATGTGTTTCTGTGAGTCGGTAAGTCAAAAGTACAGGAAATTTGAATTATCCGGGCAAGCTGAATACTATAATTTCCTTAAACTCATAACTTTTACTATTCATAGGCTAATATACAGAATGGAAAAGAGAAGATGGGAGGCAGGTAAGAGTCCCATGCAGTGCACAGAGATTGAGAGAGTGAGAGATCAGGCACTTTTCGCTTTGGCCAGGGGCTGGTAAATAATGAATGTGTGGCAGACACAGTGCCAGTTTGAAATGTAAATGTGATGTCTGTATGTATGTGTGTTGGGTGTGTGTGAAACGAAGATGGCTGTAGGGTCAAGAAAGTATTTGGAAGAGGAGTGTGCAAAACCAGAGATACAGAGAGAGAGAGAAACAGAAAAATAGGAATGATGGGAAAAGAGTAAAAAAACATTCCACATACTGTAAATATAGTTTGTTATACCACTCAAACGTATGCATTTTAAACTTTACAAACCAAACAATTTCTCTGTGCTTCTATGAGGTCCAGATTAATGATCTCCCCATGGAGACGCTTTTGAAGGACAGAAGAGTTTGTGAGGTGACGTCTGATCTCCTCTGCACCCTCACCACGGGACCAGGTCCGACGATCAACCGGCCCGCAGGGCGGACCAGACTGCCCCAGTGTTCCCACTCTGTATCCAGACTAATTTCATAAAAGACTGAGAATATTCCCACAGAAAGCACTGCAGGTCACACTGATCAAGGACACAAAAGAGTCTTATTATAGAGAAAGACTGAGAGAATGGGAGAGTTGGGAGGAAGTGTGTATTAAAGAGATTCATGAATTAAGACACAGTGGTGGTTTTGAAGCCGAAACATTCTAAATGCGTGCACATCTTTACCATGACCTGTATTTTAACATGAACTTTTATGTTTCATTATTTTCTTGTTAAAGAGCAAGCAGTTTCATGTTGTGACAGTACAATATATATCCCAGCAAGCAATTTTGCATTAGAAAGATGTCTTATATACAGTAAGCCACCCATACACAGCTCCGACATCTATAGGCTAAAACTAAGCAACATTTGGGCTGTCAGTGAAAATTTAACAGACGTCTAGCCATTACCCAAAAATAAATGAAATAAAATAACAACATGTAACCAAATCCAAGTTTATTTTGGCTAGAAGTTGGTTACCCATAGTCTGACTATATCCAATCTATAATTAACCTAGATGGTGAAATGACAGTTATTGCTTGCTTGGTAGCTTCTCTAAAGAGAAATATTGTGGAAAAAGTTTGGGAAAGAAGATGGGAATGGGATTGGAAGACATAGCACTCAAACCTCCAACTCCCATTTAAGCTCCATGGATGTATCAGGAGAACCACAAGACCGGGATGCATCAGGGGGAGAAATAAAGAAAATAGCAAACATTAAAGGAATAGTCAATTTTCTTAAAAGAAAAATCCAGATCATTTACTCACCACCATGTCATCCAAAATGTTGATGTCTTTCTTTGTTCAGTCGAGAAGAAATGTTAGCTTTAGCGTAGCGTAGCGTAAGTTCTACCAGGAAACTCGAATGTTACGTCATTCATGTCACAAGGCGCAATCAATCACCCCTGATACTGAGAGTATATAAGCCTCGTACTCACCTGTCTTTGCGTTCGCAGATACTGATGCCAGCATTTACAAGCTCGATGTTCAGTGCATATGTACACTAAAGTGTTAGTTACCTGTTGTAACACGCCGATTCAAATGTTGAGTGATTTTATCGGGCATTCGTACTGTTTTCCTGGGATTTTTCATCTCGTTTCGTTTCACATGCACCATCGCGAGGAGCTCCCACAGAAGGTTAAAGACTTAAAAAGGAAGTCTGCAAGCTTCCTTAAAAGCGTGTAACCCTGCAGTACACAGGGAAGGATACCACAGGCCGTTTCCTTTTTATGAACAGTGCAAGAACATTTGGATGATCTGTAAAGTGTATCCATAATATTGACTGCCGCACACTCTGAACGCCGCAGCAGATGTCACTAATCATCATTGATTGGCGAAGCGCTGCACCCGCACGGGTTTGGAAGAATGCCGAAGATTGATATCTTCCTCATCACAGGATCTTTGTCTCTCATCCACAATACCAAATGCTCCGCTTATTATTGGTTTTAAACCGTACGCGAATGTTTTGCGAAGCAAAGGCATGAAATCGACTTGGATTAGTGATGGGTCGTTCGCGAACGCCGGCTCTAAGAGCCGATTCTTTGTGGCGAACGAGCAGAGCCGAATCTTCAGACGCATGCAGGGGAGCCGAGCAGAAGAGCCGAATCTACGAAAAGAGCCGGACTGCCATCACTAAAATGTAGAGCCGGAGCTTGAGCCGAAAGAGCCGAATCAATGGAAAGAGCCGGACTGCCCACCACTAACTTGGATGAACGACTATTGCTCGCGAAAATTTCGCACATTAAATACGGCGTGTATGCAATGCATGACATGCTGCAAACAGACGAATGACGCGGTCTAATGTTCGCGTGTTTCATTGGAATAAGGAGTGCGCAAAGGATACGAGCTTCATCTGAACTGTCCCTTTCAGTGTTTTCCTTAAACATCAATAATATAAGGTATCATTTATTCATGTAACAGGTTCTTGCAACGTCCTATACCTGCTACGGTACTACAACGCAAGTTGCTTAATGCCTGACAGTTATTCATGCAAACTGTTCATATCAAATGCAAATATTTACGTTAGATCTTCACACCTGACCCTAATTACAGACTTTAAGGATACGGGGATACGCTATTTTACGAACTTTAAATCTCATGGTAGGACACACCATTAATATATCATTGGAGAGAATAAATCCTGGTCATACAGCATAAAGTTTTCAAGCACACATTTTATTGCTGAGCAAATCGTAAGTGTGTGTGTGGTCGAATGGCAACAGTAATGCATAGTGTCAATTTTATTGAGCACGGGGTTCAGCATAAATGTTTCCATCTAAAGCTTTGTGCTTTAAGATCTTCAGTTATTTATGCACATATATAAAGTACGAATGCATCAACTTTTAATTGTACTTTTCAAATGAGACTTTATTCCAGATCTCAGTCAACTTCTTATCCGAGCTCGGTCGCGTTGAACATCCTATCTATTTATCTGGATTATTTTCTCCTAAGGTAAGCTCTCTTATTCATTATACTGGATTGGCTGATAGTGCATATTACATGCTTTTACAACCAAAAGATGGCAATGACCGTGTCTTACAGCGCAATATGGAGACGGAGCTGAGGTTGTGTGGTGTATTTAATACAATTAAAACGTGTTATTCCTGAGGGCTTGCCGTTGTTTTGGTCGGTGTGCATTCTGCGGATGTCTCAACAAAAGTTGAGCCTGTTAACCCTCATGTTGAGTTTGTTTGTTATGCAGTAGACCTCACTTAAAGTTGAAAAACGCGCGCCTTGCCTCTTCAAGAATACAACAGGTTGCATCAGTATAAGCCATTAAGCGCATCGTGCTTTGTTTGCGACGCAGGCACACAGAATATGCGCATGTGTAGGCTACAGCGGATGTCTGGATACTGGTTTGAAGATGTAATGTGACTGCTAGCTTTAAATCACAGCACGTAATTCCTATTTAAAGTGCTGTTGAACGTAGGCGTATGTTTCTCCCGAAATGGAGGTGCCACCAGCTATTCAGAATACAAACACAATTCCTTCTCGTTTTAACATGGATCCCAATGGAAATGATGTCTAAATATTTATTTGAGTGGTGTTATGTTCAAATATAGTGGTGTTCGATTATCTTATGTGTTTCAACTATTTAATTCTAATCGTCATATGCTGTTTTAATGAATTCCAACATGACTGGAGAATTGGAATGCATTTGAAATAACTTGTTTCTAATTTAATTCAATGTTTCTTTTAAAATCTGAAATATACCACAGGATTTTTGCACTCTGACAAGATTGTAGCAGCAAACGCATTGTGCGGTGATCATGCTGAATTTCTGACACTGTCAGAAAACTATTGTAGGCTATCTTGGACGCAAGACCAGGAAAACGTCCGTCTTTGAACTTCTCCCACCGTACGACACTGTACCACCGACGAAGAGCCACGATCATAGAAATCGTGATGATTGTTTTACGATGGAAATCTTTCGTCTGGGAAAGCCAAAAATTATGCAGTTATAATTCTAAATGATAACTTTACAAGGAACTTTGTCTGGAATTAGAAGCGTACAATCTTCTTACTCTGCATCCTCAAGAAAATAGCGAAACCTGCATCAACTTTACATACAACCACATTACACCGGCTGCTAGGATTTAGAACATCATAACAGCGCGGCTGCTTACATGAGGCAAGCTATTTTTAAACTATATACATGTTTTTACACAGACTACGGATATGCAGTTCTATAAGTGCTTTATTTCAGTGCCTGCATTACCATCAGGGCTCTTTATCGACTTCCAGGAACTCTAATCGCATACGGCTGCAAGGATTTGAACATGCATAATTGCTACATGTACAAGAATTGGCTTTCGTTAGCACTGGGCCGTGCACACTTGCCGCGTGCACGCAGGTTGTCACGTTTCACGTCCGCGGTCGTGTGTGGTGCGGTCTTCGATCGTTTCTGGATTGCCAGTGTGGCGTAGGATCTTCTTTCAACAAATAATTCAGAACTTCTTAAGTGCATATCATTAAAGACTATTTGCACAAAACTGTTACGTTTAATCATGCCATTATGGTTAGTCAAAATTTAAGCTGTAAACTTCCATCTAGAAGGCTATTACTTTCGGAGTACGTCCATCTATCAACTGCACAACCCTATTGATACCGCTCCTCAGTTTTTGGGGGTTCTTAATTTACATCGTTAATGGAGAATTTTATATAATCATCTGTGTGTCATGGCAGGCAACACAAGGCAACGGATCCAAAATGCAATGGTTTATTTCTCAAACCCAAAAGTGCACAAAGCAGAACCAGAATGAAAACCAGAATACAGGACTAAAAAGTGACGACGGCTAACTATAATCGACAAAGGACAACTGAAACACAAGGACTGTATATATTCATGTGGGTAAACAAGATATCAAGACACACCTGGGAAAAATCTAGAACAAGGACCAACGAACTAGAAGAACTACAGACATGGATGACATTACAGAACTTCAAATAAAGAGTACAAGACTGGGGAAACCAAGACACGACAGACACCGTGCAATCTTTAGCATCAGTCAGATTTGTTTGTAACCATCTAATCTTCTCCCTACTTTAATAATGACAATATAAAAGCATGTATACATAAATTGTCTCTCTTCATCAGGAGCCGCGCTCCTAATTTCACCGTATGCAGGAAAACACTATGACATTCAATTCAATAATGGCAAGCAATAATCAAGGTATGTTTAAGCAAACTACTGGTGGTGGTGGTGTATTTAACCATGCTAAATCATGGCCTTTGCCATTTATATCATTCCTCACTCTGGCATAACGTTGCTTTCTGTGGCCTTCGCGGCCTCTCTGCTATCAAGCCTAACGTGGCAGCCTTCTACCGATATCCTCTACTGCTGATATTATGATCGACATTTACGGACATGTTAATGGTATGTACCTTTTGTCAATACTGGTGGTGGTGAATCTTATTGCAAGCTAACCTGTTGGCTTTTCCTACTGGGCATATCGTTGCCTTCCACGGCCTATGCGGCCTATCTAACCCTGGCATATCTTTGCCCTTCATGGCCTACACAGCCTCTCTAAACACGGCATATCGTTGCCTTCTATGGCCATGCGGCCTTTCTCACTCGGCATATCGTTGCCTTCTATGGCCTACGCGGCCTATCTCTATCTGGCATATCGTTGCCTTCTATGGCCTACGCGGCCTATCTCTATCTGGCATATATCTCTACCTGGCATATCGTTGCCTTCTATGGCCTACGCGGCCTATTTCTCTGGCATATCGTTGCCTTCCAAAGGCCTACGCGGCCTTTTCTCACTAGGCATATCGTTGCTTTCTATGGCCTACGCGGCCTATCTCTGTCTGGCATATCGTTGCCTTCTAAAGCCTACGCGGCATTTTCCCATTAGGCATATCGTTGCCTTCTGTGGCCTGTGCGGCCTATCTCTGTCTGGCATATCGTTGCCTTCTAAAGCCTATGTGGCTTTTTCCCACTAGGCATATCGTTGCCTTCTACGGCCCATGCGGCCTATCTCTCCAGCCTATCTCTCTGGGGCATATCGCTGCCTTCTATGGCCTAAGCGGTAATCCCATGGCCTCTTATGGCATCCTTCAATGTCAGTAGATAACAATTTCTCTTATCTGTTTCAGGAACCTCAAAGAACACTGGTGGGTACCGATCATTGTGATCAATTTTTGGGGATTAGATTCTGGCCTGTCTTCATCTTCAGACAGGAACCGCAAGAATCCGTGACCCCCGGATTTGAACTATGGTCGGGGCCTACGCCAAAGAACTATACTGTGTTACATTCTAACCTTGGTTGCTAACTACTGTTAAATAAACTCCTATGTCAAGTCTTAACCTATCTTCGAGTCTTTCTGGTAGAAATTATGTTTTTTGAGTAAAACATTGCAGGATTTTTCTCATTTTAATGGACTTTGATAGAGCCCAACATAACTCAACATGACGAGTTTCAAAGGTCTATAAACGATCCCAAACGAGGCATTAGGGTCTTATCTAGCAGAGCGATTGTCATTTTTGACAAAAAAAATAAAAAATGTGCTCTTTTAAACCACAACTTTATGTCTAGGTCTGATCCAGCGCAACCTAACGTAAATGCGTAGTGACGTAGGGAGGTCACATGTTACATATATAAAACGCAAATTTGCGGACCATTGTAAACAATAAACTGACACAAAGACATTAATTAGTATCAGTTGACATACAACAACGTAGGAACGGTCCTCTTTCAACACATTTGTAAACACTGGGGCGGAGTTTCGCATTCGTCTTCTGTGACCTCTTGACGTCATGACGTATTGCGTGGGGTCACATCACGCATCACGACCTGATCTAGATGAGAAGTTGTGGTTTAAAAGTGGATATTTTTTATTTTTCTTATCAAAAATGACAATTGTTTCGCTAGATAAGACCCTTATGCCTTGTTTGGGATGGTTTATAGTCCTTTGAAACTGTTAAGTGTTGAGTAAAGTATTAAATGTTGGGCTCTAATAAAGTCCATTAAAATGAGAAAAATCCTGCAATGTTTTCCTCAAAAAACATAATTTCTTCTCGACTGAACAAAGAAAGACATCAACGTTTTGGATGACATGGTGGTGAGTAAATTATCTGGATTTTTCTTTTAAGAAAATTGAATATTCCTTTAAGAGTTTGGTTCCAAAACGCGATAAACGCCATTTTAAAAAAAATAGTTGTATCAGGTTAGTTTTAAAAAGTAAATTCTTAATTTTATGCAAAATCCGATATCCGCCGTGTTATACTGTCATCTTTTCTCCCTTTTCCCAAAACGCGATGAACATATTTTGATTCAACAGATTTACTGCATTTTGCAAAAAATAATCAGTTTTTATAATAAATATTTGAAATTCGAAATTATTTTTTTATGTTATTATAACCTAAAGATGCTTTGTGAAAGTTTGTAACAGAAAATAATTGTTTTCATCTTGTCACTTTCTTGGTACAGAAAACACAAGTTTTAACGAAATTAGTCAAAATGGATTTATTGTGTTTGGAACCAAACTCTTCATATGTTTGTCTTGTAGAAAATAATTTTAAAACAATTATAAAGTTATTCATAAGATATTATAGTATGAACAGACTTTAAAAAAATGAATACTCTCAACCAGCTGAGATAACGAAAGATAGCTATGTATAAAATAATACCGCATTTTAATATTCAACATTTTGTGTTTATAAAGAGTCAGTGCCTACGGCGGAAATGACGGGCAACAGCCCAGTTTCACTTAGCTCATTCACACAGAGAGAAAGACACACATTGAAACCATACCATCTCTCCCTGCATGTCCCGCTAAGTGTGTGTACCATCCTCAAAGCCAGTCCCTGGGCATGACAGAGGGATGGGGGGTTAACAGGTGACAGTGGGGGGCAGAAGGCAGGCCAGGAGAAAGCATGCTGGCAGCACAGTTTGAGCTCCAGAGAAATTTTGTCACTCTTGTCAGTCTCTCCCAAAACCCTCGAATCAAGCCCACCCCCCTCCATGCACCCATCTGGACCCCTGCAGGAGGCTAACCGCGCCCTGAGCTGTGCCTTCATCCCTTCACACCAGAGGCGGCGCCAGGGAGGAGCTAGGTGGTGCTGTAGCTCCCCCTATAATATCCATAGCACCCGCCCAGCACCCCCAAGAAATGTCTGTAATATTTTATATGTTTATATTTTAATGTCATGTTAGAATATTCTTTTCATGTTGTTAAAAAAGGAATTAAATAATAATTTAAAAATATACATTTTAGTGTAAAATAACAAGGCCCAAACAGGTGATCTTCTTTGGCCAATGGGTGCAGCGCCAGGTGAACCTTTGACCTTAACGCACGGCAGTTTGTTTTTGATAGCAAGTTTGGTAGCAAAGACCCTTAATTGCGACAACATCATTGATGCCTTCGCACTCAATCAAAAGTTGTGAAGACGTCTATGGTAAGTGCTTGATTTTCCCCAGCTGTTGGCTATTACAAATTGAATTAATCTGGTGGTTAAAGCAGCCGAAATCTTGGCTCTTCATAGTTACATCTATAATGCTCCAACCATAGGAATACTGCTGATTTATCATTAGATTAGTGTTGGTAACTGGCTGTGCGATTTCGTGATCTGAGCATAAGCGTGAACAGTTTCTGTTGGATTGTGTTGTTGCTCCGTTGTATTCAGGGCTTGACTGTGTCAGAATTGTGAAATATTATTTTCAGAGGTTTACATTGGCAGTCTTATGTATATTGTATCTATAGCCCTTGTGTTGAATACTTTTACATAGTCGCGAAAGGAGTCAGTTAATGCGGGCGTGTACGTTACGCGTGTATATAGATTATTTTACTGTTTGTACACAATTACGACATGTCAACGTATGCATGTGCATTTTGGCAACGGAAGTATGGCGAGAATCAGCATTGAAGCAACACAGACAGAGAAAGTTATTTTAAAAAAAGTTGACTTTATCAACATTTTGAACACAGCTACCAGATCCGTGTACTATAGTGGAGTGGATAGAAGATGTTAGCATATATACGTATATTAGTATACTATGTTAGTGCAACCAAACGCAACAACCAGACATTTTTAATCTGGGAAACCGTTTTAATAAACTTTCTGAGTTGCTAACACGTTAGAACAAATGGGGAATAACACCACTTCTGTTGCCAAAATGCACGAGCAGGCTATTTGGTCACGAGGGCTGTAAAAGGGTATATATATATATATGCCAAGGGTGGTCCAATGCGACCTCCATAATGAAACGCCCCCAAAATTCCAAGCACCTTCTCTTAAGTGTTGAGCATCCCCATAGCACCTGCATCAATAAATCTCTGGAGCCGCCACTGCTTCACACACATGCATACTTACTGACCACACCCACCCCACACACCAGTCATACATGCAGCTGTCCTCCTCTTCCTCCTGGTAGGTTACCCTGCAGAAGTGTGTCGGTCCACTGTTTTCTCTTCCCTAGCCAGCTGGCAGCTCATCAGGGGCAGGGCAACTCACCGCTCCCTGCTCTCATCACTCGGCAGAGGGGAGGACAGGCTGACTGGCTGGCATATGCTGGATCTGACCTCCACATGGCACCGTGGTGCTCTCCGTCTCTCAACCGAGCTCAGCGTCCGTCAGTCGTCAGACAGATCGCATCATTAACCTCCACTGTGAGTGTGAAACGGGAACAGCTGTCAATCAAAATGCCCTTTAAAAAAGTTGACATTAGGGCATACGGAGTAGTTTTTGATCTCGCAATGCTTTCAGATTTGAATGGCGATATTTGTAAGGCAAGTAGCCAGATGCCCCACACAAATTATCCTGTATAACCCCTTTTTCATGAACAGGTACGTATTGGTAAGTGGCAGATGTGGAAGACCAGTACCTGGCATTAAAGCAGATTATCACCCATTGCACAGCATACACACTATATAAAAGCCAGTTTTACTACGGTCACGGTACACTTCTCATATGCATGACTGGCAGCTGTATTCCACTACAGCTGGGTCTTTGTTGAGATATCCAGATGTAGCCAGGGGAGATTTTCTCTTAATGAAGCCTCCAGTGGTGGAATCCCTCGCAGGTGTCCCTGGCGGGTGGAAGGCCTGGCTGGTGATGCCGAATGCCCCAAGCCCTGCCAGGCTATTTAGATCCTTTGAGTGTATCCAGTCAGCCGGGGCTTCCAGGAAAGCGCTTTCTGCATCTGGACCGGTGCTCAATATGCTTGCTGACTGGTAGGGCCAGGGAGGAAAACACACACGCTCACTGCTGCAAGATTATTACAGTATGCCAGAAGCATTCCTACAACATTACTAAAATGAAACATGATCTTGTGATTTGGAAAAATTTTGTGCACTAACATACACTGTAAAACATTCCTGTAGAAATTACAGTATTATTGGCAGCTGGTTGCCAGTAACTTACTGTAGATTTTACATTTATGTTATTTACTGGCAACAGTGTGTTCAAAGTTAAATGAACATGAAACATTTTCAGTCTTTATCTTCTAAGGTCATTTTTGTGATTTCTTGTTTTCTTTTACTCATCCTACATAATGTAAAGAACATTCTGGGAAAATATAACTTTCATATCTTTAATATTGACTGAGTAAGACCATGTCAAAGATTGAAATTGAAATCAATGAGTGAAAGCCACAAAAAATGTGCATATACCGAAGAACAAAAATTGGGTTATAATTATTTACACTCCTATAAGATCATTACCTAACATGGATCATTTAAACTTGGGTATGACAAGCATGTAGACCAGGGGTCTCAAACTCAAACTGGCTTGGGGCCATTTCTGAGATTAACATTTCATCGGAGGGCCGCAGAGCTATTTTAAGTTTAAAAAAAGAAAATATATAAGCAGTGTTTTTATCTTTTAAATATACATTATTTTATAAAAGTAAGTAAATAATTTCTTATCTTTAATAACTAAGGCCTATTAAAACATTGCACTAAACTAACAAATTAAATTCCTTTATACATTTTATAAACTATTAAAAAAATACCATTAGTAAGTGTTTTGATCTATTTTGGATTGTTTTCAGTCATAATATTGATTTTATTATGTTCCATCATTGTTGTTCCACAGTTTTAATGATTTTGCTATTATATGTGGAAAAATATGAATAAGTGAAAGTGATCCTAAAACTTTTGAATGGGTAGTCAATGTTACATAAGCTAATTAAACAGAAAAAATGTATAATACTGCTCTATGTGTAATTGCATAGCAAGCTACATAATAATATATTATACTTCATTGGATATAGCAGTATACATACTTTTATCCTCTGTAAAGTTACCTTTCTCCTCATCTTTCCTCTTTTCTTAACTTGGGCACACTTTTTCTTATCTGTAGTTTATGTGTTGTATTACATCTATGACTGCCTCCCTATGCGGTGTCTCCATCAGAAGCTGTGACTTGTTGATGTGAACCCCACCGCAGCTCTTCTCTAAGTAACAGCTGATATCCACCCGGAAGTAACAAATCTTCTCTGGACCAACACTACAAAGTCCCGACCAGATTAACTGATCGCATGGTGACAATGATATGATTGACGCGAGGTTCAAATGAGGAATTAAAATCCAATCACACATTCCGTTATCCTCGCAATCATGAAGCGCGTGGCTCATGGCTGTGTAGCAACGGGTGAGGCCACGCCACGGAGCACAACTTCCGCTCCCGAGCACTTTAGATAGTAAGAAACGCGACATGTTAACGTGCCCTTACACATTTAAAATAAAAATCAAAACGAATATGAAACAAAGTGAATACAAATCTTTCTGCGGGCCAGATTATGTTATATTGTTGAAAGAGGCCGCAGAGAGGGGGAGGGCGGGCCGCAAATGGGCGACGGGCCGGGAGTTTGAGACCATGGATGTAGACTGCACGATGATGACACCGAGGCTTCGACGACTGCGTCCCACGTTAGAACCACGTCACCAGTAAATAAATACCAGTACGCAGGTTGTAGCAGCAAGCACACTGTGCATTGATCATTCTGAATTTCTGACAATGTCAAAAAACTATCATAGGCTATCTTTGGACGCAAGACCTGAAAAATGGTCTTTGAACCTCTCTCACTGTAGGACAGGACCACCGATGAAGAGCCACGATCACAGAAATCCCCACGATTGTTTCACGATGGCCATATTTCATCTGGGACAGCCAAAAATCGTGCAGTGTATCCCAAGCTTTAGGTTCTTTATCAAAATGTCTGAGCTGATGATTTATGAAGGAGCTAGTTGTCACAAAGGGCAGTTGTCGGCTATGTTTCAAATGCAATTAAATGCCTTTATTTTCATATGCACAATTTCCTGTATAATGAAATTCTTTGCTTTTCACTTGAATGTCTTTAAAGGGGACATATCATGAAAATCTGTCTTTTTCCATGTTTAAGTGCTATAATTAGGTCACTAGTGCTTTTATCAACCTAAAAAAATCACAAAGAACAAACAAGTTTTGATAAACCATTGCCTGAAAGCATTTGAAAAAAAAAGGTAATTCAGATTTCGCTTCCTATAGTACGTACAAAGGGATCATATTACAATAATACCGTTCCTTAATCTGCACTATCCAACCATGACACCGCCATTTAGTGCAGAGAGTGAAAGAGAGAGAACACATAAATTGACAGCACAATTAAGTTTCAAATTCAACAAACCACCATTATGGTGATCAGTGTTTGCATTTCATCAACATGTACAGGTACATACCTAAAAACAGCACATTTTTGCTCACACCTATAAGGTGGCAATTTTAACACAGCTATAATAAATTATCTATGGGGTATTTTGAGCTAGAACTTCACATAGACTAATTTTTAAAAAGTCTCAAAAAATGTCCCCTTTAAAAATAAGAAAGTATGACTAAAAAGCAGAAAGCAACATAAAATACAATTCGATTAACAAATTTATAGAATGTAAGAAGTTTTAATGTCAATAATGTCAGCTTACTTTCACTTAAAGGTTCTCATTCTTCCTGATCCCATTTTTTAAACCCTAGTTAGTGTGTAATGTTGCTATAATAGCATAAATAATACCTGTAAAAGGATAAAGCTCAAAGTTCACTGCCAGGCGATATATTTTCTTCAATAGAATTCCTTTTTCAAAGCCAACAGCGAACGGTCGGTTTGGACTACAGCCCTCTACTTCTTGCTTTAATGACGTCAGTAAAAGTTTTTTTGTCGCCAGCTTTGGCTCAAACAACTCTGCTAAGCTAAACTGCTATAGAATCACAACACACTAAACAAACTACACAATCAGGGCTCGTTACATATTTCTGAAGGAGGGACTTCATAGAAAAAAAAAAACATCAGCCCGTTTTTAGGACAGTGAAAACAGCGCTATACAGATAAGTAAATTGTGTGAAAAATACTGTGTTTTTTTACACGTGAAACATGAACACATGTTATATTGTCCACTATACACACAATCAAAGCTTTAAAATTACAGAAAGAACGGGAGCTTTAATACACATGCTTTTATCCAAAACAACTCAAAGTATATTCTGGCTCTATTTTTTTCACTATGTGTGAACATAGTGAACATAGACATTAGAATTGCTAATGCAGTGCTATACCAAGAACAAGTTGAGCATGTCACGTTTTATTATTATAGACGGTTACAGCAGCAACAACATAAACAAATGGCTTTTGTGATTTAAACTTAACTTCCGCATAGAATCAGTACTGTAACAACAGAGCCCCTCTAGAGTAGATTATTTCTGATAACAAGCAAAATAAATAACCAGTAAATTACCTAAGTTTAAATCATAGCTAAAGCGTATGAACCATTACACCGAGCTAAAGTTACTATAAAATTTACGTATCCACAAGTTCCTGCGTCCTATGAGGGCTTGCGTTAAAAGTGGGTGCGTCTTTCAGTTCGAAGTAAACAAGCGGGATGCATAGTTAGTCACTGAAGATATAGCGATCCAAACTTGCTACCGATGTGGGAACACAACCTCAACAAAATAAAACGGGGTGAAATAAATACCTTTACCCTCCGCAGTAGATGGTTGGGTCGGGTTATCCTTTGTTGGCTTCTGATCCACAAAGTGAAACTGGCACACATACAAGTATTTTGGGGGTGTTTTTAAGGTTTAAGTTCTTCAGCAATATTCTTTTTGATTTATCGTCTTTTTGGAGGTGATGGAAACTGTACAGTCGCTGGCAGGAACACTCCGATTTAGTTTTAGGCTTATGTTCTAAACACTCATGTTTAAGCTACTGACTTAGTTTATTCTGGCTATATGTACAACCACGAACAGCACATATTGTCCCAGAGCTCCGTAACGACATCTCTCTAAAAAAATCAGAAAAACATCTAACCTGTTCGCTATACACCACACAAAATACCACTGAAATACTACCTTGGTTGCCTCAACGGAAGTTTAACCCACTTTCTTTTTTACAGTATGGGCCCCCGGAAATGTGTGGATACATTGTTACATGCTTACTGTCTCCTCTTATTTTTTGGAAACCGAAACATTTTTTTTTTCCACAAGGTATTTGTTCCAGAGGTCAGTTTAGTCACTAGCCAGGGATATGTTTCCCAAAAGCATCATTAGCTAACTATGGTCATTGTTATTATTAAACTCTATTGGTAACGACAGAACCTGCGGCCATAGTTGACTTTAGGAAACACACCCCAGAACAATAAACAAGCACAGACCGGAAGGAAAAGCCAGACGCGCAACTGCGGTAACGTGTGTGTGTCCCCGATAAAACCGTCTATACATTTACACAAAGAAAATGTGTAGCTGTGGTAGAAAACTGCGGTATTAGTGCAACAAGTCATGGGTTTAAACCCAAGGAACACAAAACTGGTCAAATGTTTACCTTGTAATGCACTGCAAGTCGCTTTGGATAAAAGCATCTGCAAAATGCGTAAATGTAACATAAGGTCTTATAATCTAATTATGAGATTAGGAGCATGAAAGTTTGATTTCAATCATTTATTTCACTTTTATTTCAATCTTCAACATAAGAATGTGAATTTTTATAGTATGTAAATGTACAAAACACAGGTCATCACAAAAGTTACTTTAGCTGGGTTTTCACAGGTAGGTTCACATAAATAGAAATATTTATAGGTATAAAAAGTGTGACAACTAGTCCCCAACCGACAAGCTCCAAAACTACAACTTGATTCTGGGGTAAACTAGACACAAATGTTAACACACATAAACCTTATTTCATGCACACTATGTACAATCTCCCCAGTGCAGGCATGGTAGACAGACTTCCAGCACACCGAGGATTAGGGCTGCTTTTACTGTTCGGTATAGCATAGTAATTAGCTGTTCTGTATGTGTGTGTCTCAGAACACAGAACATTGATCTGAGAACCCATGCTGTTGCTCCACCACTGCAGGACCCTACTGATCCAGAAAAGAAGGGGGAGAGATAGAGAGTGATAGAGAGAAAGAGAGAGTTAGGTGGATTGAGCCTCAGCCTTGTCAGGATGGATTAAAGGAAAGACTTTGAGGGTTTTTCAGAAATGCTGAAACTGAGCTTCCTGCTCTCCACAGTTCTTTGGCTGCCGGCTCTTGCTTTTATCCTCTTTTTATCTCAGGCCGTTCATTAATACTCCCCAAAATTAACGAGCGTCATCCGCGAACACCCTTCGATAAACCATCAGGGAGACCTCAGAAAGACAGATGACATCCGGCCATCCCCGTATGGGCCGAAAAAGATGTCATTCATCTAGTGATATTTCCTCAGCCCCTCCCACCTCAGTGAGGTGCCAGCAGTCTGTGCACATGGCTAATAAACAATTACACCTACGAAGACACGTTCCGGGTGTCTGTAGTTTCCGGTGGATTTCAAACCAAACCATTTCACTCAAACATTCCCAGAACACAGCCGTAGGCAATTAGACTCTCTATTGTGAAGGCAAGGTTTGATAATGGGCTTTTCTTTATTCAGCAATATTTATGTCTCATCTCTTCTCAAAGCAAGGCGTATTGTACACTTGAAAGGAGCCATGAAGAGCTTCAATCACAAGGACACACACATTCAAGCACGCACGCACCCACACACACAATCACACTCATCTTTTCAAGAGGGCATTATTGGAAACTCCCCGCAGAAAACATTATTTCAGGCCTGCAGAATAAATGAGGATGGTTTGGCGAAAGGCTGCCGGTAACCTGCGCGCCTTATTTTAACCCGTCTCATTACAACAACCTTTAGTCCTCGTTTCCAGGCAATAAAAACATATTTTATTGAGTGGTATCTGTCAAAAAGCAAAAAAACTCATTCAGAGTTTCTGGTATCAGTCTCTCTCTCTCGACCTCTGTTTCTCTCTCTCTCCCTGATTGATGTTGGTGAGGATGTATTAACACTTCTTCTACTGCCTGCACTGAAGTTAATGCATGGGAAAGATGGATTACGCCACGTAATGGCGATGGCTTCCAGAAAGATGGCTCGGGAATCAATAATGAGCTTGTCCTCCCCTCTTTCTTCTCCGCGCTCGTCGCTTGCCTCGCTGCAATTAAATAAAACCACATTTGCATATGGAAAAATAATTAAAACAAACAAACCGCTAGGACTGCACCCTCTCCCACAGGAGAGGCAGCCAGAGATGAGGAAAACCCAAAAATGAAAAATGCCCCTCACTGAAGGGTGTAATTGCACAGCTCAGCTCCTCGTCCATTAATCCTGTCAATTCGGCTCTTCGACACTTTTTCCACGACTGCTTTACAGTTTCATAGTCGTGAGGTAGGACGTGAGTCCTGATGAGCAATTTACAAAAAGAAACTTTATTCATTAGGACAAAGAAAAAAATAAATAATGCGGAAGAGTTGTTGTGGATATGAAGGAAGTTATTGAGGACTTCAATCATAAAGACAACGCACATACAGTGCAATCATCACTCGGTGAACTTTTTTGCCAAACGTGCATGAAAGTTATTCGCACTGGGTCCTCTGCCTGCAGACTCCTAGCGTTTCTGTGTATCGGTGCGTGTATAAACGCCAAAAAGAAAGCATGTGTGTGTCTTTTTTTGCATACATGCGTTCTTGCATTTGTAAATGTTGGAGTCTTTGAAAAGACTCCCTGCTGATGCTGCAGGCAAAGAGCCATTGCTCAAAATTCATGCGAGCAAGAGCGAGAAACCGGCTAAAAACTCAATTTCAGCTTCATTTGAAGCCCGGGGATGAAAGATAGACAATCTCGCAACATTCCTGCAGTCTCATTGAGACCCTGTACATGAGCCCTGGCACAGAAGTGGGCAGGGTAGCAGGCACAGAAACACATGTTAGTCCGAAGAGAACACCGTCTACTTGAGAGGATCCGCCATGCTATGAGATAGCAGTCCAGGTTGGCAGCTCATTGGTCGAGGCACTTGGTCCAAACAGGGCAGCTTGGTGAAATCCTTGGTAGTCATGGTATGTCTGGCTTCTCGTTTGCTGACTGTGAGATGCCAATACTTCTGGATGGGCAAGTAATGGTATGTAACAAAGTTAAAAGTTCAGTTATGAATTAATACATGCATGCATAAATTAGCATGATTTAGTTTGAATGTAAAAGACAAGGGAATACCAAACCGTCCAAGTAATTTTTAAAAGCTGTTCAAATAAATATTTTATCAGCTCACTGAGGACAACTAACACCTCACACCTGGACTTGTGTTTTATTTAAAGGTTCTTACAGCACACAGAGGGCGACTGCATTTCCAAGCCACATCGAGATGCCTGCAAGATACACGAGGTGCATTTGCATTCATTGAAGCCTGCCATGTTTTCTCTTCCTCCCCTGAAAGAACTCAACATGATCCAGTGGGCTGTAGCCCCAGGCTAGAACAACACTGCTTAAAAACACTTGCTTTCTGACGAGGAAACACTTCCAGGATCGCAACGCTTTCTCTGATCTGTCCATCTATAGATACTGCTTCGCCTGTTCCGTTTAAAGAAACTCCCTCAGCTATGCGTAAAGAAAGCAGGGTGATGTGGACACTAAATAGTATCATAAATTCAACCCAAATAAAATCATGCGACCCTAGATGTACTCAATTTTCAAATCATAACAGCTTGTAGGTACATGGGTATACTTAATATCATATGAATGACAAGCATCTAAAGTTCAGATCCTGGGAAGATAAAGTTTTTTATTGTACCAAGTTAAACTGAAACTGTCAGTCTATATGCAGTATATTAGAAGTGGGACATGCTTTACTTTGTGAGCATTTGACCTGCACTGCACGTCAACCCTAATTTTGGGGTCCAACATTTTAGCCCAGGGGTGCGTTTCCCAAACTATGACGTAACTCACTGCTGAACCACCATAGTACGATGCATACTTAGAGAAACTAACTACCTTGTCACGACTATTTCCCGAAAGCATAGTAACTTTGTCGCACATTCGTCGTTTGAACCATGTTGGTTTAGCAACATAGTTGATGATGTCACGTGGGAGGTAAAGTACTAATTAATCAGTGCAAATTGATTTAATGTCGGATTACTGCTGTAAATAACATATATTGCATCGGAAGACTGATTTTGTTATGGTGATAAAGTTATCTGTTGTTTATTTTCAAGCTATTTAATTCATGCGCAAGTTCCCCCTTACGTCACTCCTCCCAAGGATTCCTTACGGTACATTCACATGGGGCGTAAGCGTTAACGCTTAACGGAAGGCTTGTCTGAAGCGTGGCCAACAGCCAATCACTGTGACCGCAACACAAGCTCCGGTCTTCCATAAACGTAATTGGCTGGCTCTGCCTAGGTTATATGCATAAGGCGATATGATTGGCCGCCGCACACGTTGCCGCTTAAAAAGTTGAGAAATGTTCAACTTCTGCCGTGAGCAACGGCACTGATGCGGCGCCGACGGATCCACAATTCAGCTCACCAACGTTTGACGTCACCCATTAAAAGTGAATGGGAAGCGTCAACGTTTATGCCCCGTGTGAATGCGCCGTTAGGGTCTTAAAGTTTATAGACTGCGCACATGCACAGTTTTCAAATGCAGCGCTTTAATTCTGTTTATAAATTTAAAGACGTATATTTTATATATATATATATATATATATATATATATATATATATATATATATATATATATATATATATATATATATATATATATATATATATATATATATATATAGAATGATGGATATAGAATGTACTACATATTTTTTGCTTATTATGTTCAAAAGCATGATCAACGTAGGTCTACATATTACAATAACAACGGAACTATGCATCTAACGACAGGTGAAGAGCTGTCGTTCAACCCACAAAAGTTTGTGATGAAGTTTGCGAATGTTCATTTGAACTATGGTTTTGGAAAACACCAAATCCTTGACCTCCATCAGTAACGACGTAACTTACGACAGTAGTAGGCTGACGATGCTTTTGGAAAACGCACCCCAGGTTAGGTAATGCACCTTAAAATAAAACTTGAATTTTGCTTTCAATGTTATAAAAACACAAACTTGGAACTTGACTGTGCGTGGCGTTGATAGCCCAAGTATAGTAAGATGCCATGATATCAGCCCCAATCAAGGTAACTAAAAAGGGTAAAATTAATAAATTATAAAATGCAACTGATCCCACAAAAAAATGCTTAATGTCTCAAAATAATTATAGGAGCAGCACTGCTGTGGTTTTGTTTTCTGTATTTCAAATCTTGAGCTGTTATATTTAAAAAAAAAAACATGTTTGGTTTTATTATCAGTGTGTAGGTTTGATGAGAACTTTAGTACTGAGGGTTTTGACACATCATATGCTCATATCTCCGACACAAAGAGCAGAATCATAGCTATGGGTATACATCAGACAGTTGTCAGAGGAATAAGAAAAAATGTTACATAATGGGGGGATGCGGTCTCATCTCTGAAAGCAGATGGGGTGTGTGAGGCACAGCAGCTCCCCTGCAGTAAATAACTTGTTGACTGCTTTGACCTCTCTTTGTGCTGTTCTGGATGAGCGGACCTGCGGTGAACATGTGCTTGGTAGAGTAAAGGAACAGCGAAAGTGGGGGGGGGGGGGGGGTTGCTGGTAGGGCATATGGCTGTAGCCTCTTCTTCAGAAGTCAACGCAGTCTGCACCAACACCCCCCTTCCTGCCACCCCTCGACCGAGGCAGAGCTCCGTCCTGAGCCGCTGATTGCTTATGACAGCCGCACTATTTCAAGTGTAGATTTGAGCTAAATTGATGTGAGCATTACCACCTGTGCCGGTTGGGGCCCGTGCTCGATTCTCCTGCAGTGGTGCAAGAAAAAAACCTGCTACCTACAACCTTCAAAGCCACTCCTGCAGTCTGCTTCCGCTCTTCCCCCCGTTCCTTCAGATGCCCACAAGGGTCCATTCCCTGGAGCTCAGGACTCGCTGTTCTCTACTGAGCAACCACAAGCTCTCGGTTTTCACGTATTTCTCACGCTGCTAGACTCATATGGTGTTAGTTACCACGTAAAAGCTCCATTTCATTTAAATAAATAAGAAAGAAATCTGAAGAAGATATTGGCAATACAGAAATTGGAGATACTTTGCCAGATTATACTAGCATCAAATTTTAAAAGGCATCTGATAAACTTGTAATGTTCATCAGGCAAGGTAATGACAGACGTGAAGTGACTCGTTTCAGACAGGATGTAGTTGGTGTCAGTCAGCCGTGAGAGCGGAGAGGGTGGTGCGAGGACAGACGTGGGGTCAAACACTCACCGCCTCATCGAGTTCATTTCCACACTGTTCTCTGCAGGGTGTTTCCCCTGACCAAAGAAACGCTTCATTCGTTCACTGATCAGTGGCCTTTTCTATCTCCTTCCCTTTTCCTGCATTTCACACTGTCTCTTTTTCTCACATTCATACCAGGGTGGTGTGAGGCTCTGAACTGGAAGCTGCGCTTTCTAATAGCGCAACAGGAGGTGAGCGGTGTCACTCGCGGATTTTCGGCAGTGGGTGTCGGACTAGTGTAAACTGTATCATCAGAAGGATTGTACTGGCAGACACACCTGCCAGCTGTTCTGCATACGGACATCTGCTAAACTATCAGATACAAAATACATTTCCTCGTAAAAATCTGCGTCAGACCTTTTGAAGGCAACCGTGACCGTTTCGCATAAGGGCACAGGCAGATCCACGGCAGTCGATTAAATGACCCACAGCTGGGTGTAGTTATCTCAACGCTGCTGGCCTGCGGTGACCATTATGGGTCAATGAGAAGGTCTGGTCACTCGATGGCCGTTCATTAAAGAGAGGTTAGATGTTTTGAGCTGGCGTTAACAGCGTCTGCAGCTATGTCGCCACTCAGCTGGTCACTCCTAATGATCAGGCAATCAATAGAGCTTGCAGTTCTCTGTGACCAAGTTGTCAAAAAAAAAAAAAACACACACACACACACTTAGTACGAGGCGGTATGGAGCAGTTGGCAGTTTGATCGAGCAGGCGAACGCATTGGTGTCAGATGATTATCCGTGAGAGACTGGAGTCAGTGGGAGTTTTTGCTACTGTTGAAAGAGATGTCGGAAAGCTTGTCTTGATCTTTCACTGACAATTCAGCATAAACGGCTTACAAAACACCTTATTGTAAATATAAAATATACTGCATATGTAATGCCGTAGTCAAGGCCACCAAAACCAGGAATAAGTCAAGATCAAGACCAGAGTGTGTTTAGACCACACTGAAAAAAAATGATTCATTCAATTTACTCATTTTTTTTAAGGTAAGTGGTTGCAATCAATTTATTTAAACTACATGTAAACAAAAGTTTTTTGTTTTGTTTTGTATTACTATTTTTTTTGTTTTAATATAGCTTAAATAAATTGATTGCAACCACTTACCTTAAAAAAAAATGAGTAATTTGAATGAATAATTTTTTTTCAGTGCAAGACCAAGACTTTGAGGAGTTGAGATCAAGACAAGACAAGATCAGCACTACTTAAATTAATCTGAAAGATCCCCACAACTGTAATCCTAAAGTCACAATAAAATAAAATAAAAAGTGGATCTGATTCTAAATAAATATATTATGTATCTGCTAAATGTTATGAGATTAATATTTTAAATATAGCATTTTTAATAAGAGAAATATGATGGATAAAAGATACTTTTTAAATATGTGACTTGTGCTGTCTAAATGAGTCAGAATGCGCACTCGGAGTCGGGAGTGAAAAACAAATTTACGATTTTGGTTAAATTTGAGGATTTTATTAAAATAAGAACACTCGTCTAGCTATCCTAGTGCTCCAAATAATAAATAAACATTTAAAATGATCTTTATTTGTACTTTTTGAAGAGGTGTACCGTCCTCCTGATAGTGTTCAAGGTGTGTGTTCATTGGAAGCAGAGTAAATGCACGTCTGGAATTTTGGGTTTGGTTTTAAAACATGCAGGAATGAGAAAATAAAGTAAGAGATTTACTTTATGTTAAAGGTCACATAACACACAGTGTTTCTGCTAATCTCATGTTAATCTTGAGTCCAGTAGTATTGCATCCTTCATCCAAGGAAATCCAGTGCTAAACAAACACACAAGCAAAACTTTGCTGCTAACCCAGGAAAACAAACTATTTCCGTTGTTTCCACAATTCTGGGTTCATTTTGAAGGTAAACAAGCTTAAATTTTCATCATAAACAAAAACACACTTCTCTGATGATGTTGATTTTGTGTCAGTGTCTGTGTGTGCCTGCGCTATTCCGGGTGAAGTGCCCATATATGGACTTCCACTGTACTTCCAGCACTGAAAGAGGCAAACAGCTGTATGTCCGTGTATGTTTTAAAGATCGCTCTGCATCTGATCTCCATCTCCATCTCGTTTTTGATGAAACCTACAGATATTTGAGAGGTGATAAAAACAGAACACATGAAGGTAGGATGAAACGGATTTTTTTCTTTAAAAGCAGAGGGTCTGTTCTTTTATTTCATATATTGTATGTTTATATATTTGAAGAGCATTTTCTGGAAGGCATTAAACTTTTGTGAAAATCATGAAAAATGCTGGCGGGGAAAGAGTTAATGAGCATGTTATGCGCCTATGAACGGGACGACAACGCGCGTTTGCTTATTAAACATTTTAAAATATAAAAAATCAAAGGAATAAAATGTAAAACATTATTATTGTCTCTTGGACATAAATGAGGACCGATTATGAGACGTTAGAAGGCGTAATAAAGGCTTCACCTGTAGTCTGGTAAGTAATTAAATGTTTTGCTTTAAACAAATGCAAATATTACATATATTTTTAAACTAATTTATTTTTTAAATGCAACCCCACAGGATTTATTGTTTATGATGATGAATTTGTACCTCTGGATATAATGAGATAAGAACCATTTTTAAGTAATGCTTTTCAGCTGAAGGCTCTCCACACGTTTGTAAATTCTTTATCTCCTGTTTGTTACACATAAAGTATTATTAGAGTACAAACCTTTTCTGGTATATTTGCAAATTATTTTAATAGATTACAATGATTATGTAGGAGATCGATACATTTAAAGCAATTAAAAGCCTTCTATTTTTACTTCTATGACTGAAAGAAAACGACTTTTAAAGGTTTTAATCCAAAAATTACAATTTCAATACAAATTACTTTAATCTTAAACTGGTGGTCTTCCTCCTCTGCTTAGTTTTTAGTTTACAAATTCTGCTTTCTAAATAGGGATTAGGCATGGCGCCAGGCGCAACTGGCTTTTAAAAGGGATAAGAGCTGAGACTCTCATTGGTTTATTGCACGTTACGCCCAAAACACACCTATTACTCATTACAAGAATAGGAACAACCCTTTTAGGCCATGCACTTGGCACGTAAACCATTTATCTCGTCATTAAAGTAGCAAAAGTGGAATCGGACACATCCGTTTAGACAGTGCACTGTGCGCTTTAGACAATGCGCTTAGATCATTAAAATAGGGTCCTTTGTATGTTTAGCATGAGAAATCCAACTCTTTACCAGTGTTTATAAGTCAGAATGCGTAAAACAGCTTGATGAGAATCAGACTTACGTGCATATTTGGTGAACTGTTGGGGAAAATAGGCTATCTAAATGTGCAACATTTTATTTGATCCATGCATTAAACTAGGTTAAAGCCATCTGTCTCAATGTCAATCAAACAATAAATAAAGAAAGGGAAAAAGTTGAAAATATATTTTTCCTGTAGATATTGTTTTTGACGTTGTGTGTGCCAAATCATTGAGTATTACTATTAAAGGTATGGTTGCTTTGATTTTGTTTTGTAATCTTTAACTAGATTTTTCTCAAAATTGACTTTGCTGACTCTATTAACATCAAACAGGTGTAGTTCTGTGATTTTATCAGATTCCAACAAATCATATATAATTTTGAAGTTTTTTTTTTAGCAGACAAAAATTTTTCTCATAGTGACTTAATTTGCCAGAAGGGTTACATATGAAACCAAAACCACCAGGGTGGTGGCAAATCTATTATTGAATGAGTCACAGAATTATTTAATCAACCGATTTATTTTTATACCGTAAAGAAACACTGCTGTGGTGTGTGTGGCCCAGAAACGCACAACAGTCTGGATATGAAACTAACATTGTGTCTAAGATGTAAATCACTAATTATATAATCTTCTTGTTTATTGAATGTTTGTATGAAATCAATATCACACTCGTGTTCATGAAAACAGCTCTCTTGATCGTGTGATATTGCTTAATAATGTCACATTTTATAATATAAAAAACTAAATCTCCTATAAAAAATCAAATCTTGAATTTGGGGACATTTCTATTAACTTAGGCAACATTCTTGTCACATTCCTGATTGATTTCTGATCTGGGACTTAACAAAAGAAATCAATCACTGCACTTGTGGTCTTGACGCCGTCTTGAGATAAAATCCCAAGTCCTCTTAGTCTAAGACCCAGACAAGACAGAGTACAAATGCAGTCGAGACCTTCAAAACATGAGAACACTAGCAAGGAATTACGAAATAACAGCATGTGATTAAAAACAGGCCTCTAAATTTCCTGAAACAGTTACTGTCTTTGATCATAATGTTGATTTTAATCATTCTTTAGATTTTTTTTTTACTTTGTTTATCATCTGGCCTATCAAGATTGTGGGTTCTTCATCCAGAGAATAAAAACGCACTGTGTTTGCCCGTTAGCTTACTGGAGTTTCCAAATGTGTTACCGATTTTAACCTCCATTGTTAATAGATAATGTTAGGAAAAATGGCAATTCACAATACCTGACATATTTCTCTGTATGTGCGTGTTGTCTCATGGTTAAGCGCACAGGAAGGCCCATTGTAGTACACTGGGCTGGCAGATAAAAGCGGATTCAATCTCTGTGTCTGGCGACACAAGAAGTTCCTCCGAGTGGCTGGCTGGCCCACCCCATCTGCTGTCCACACTGAAAGGCCCGTTTGTTGGCTGCTCTTCAGAGACTGGGCCACTCGGAACCCGAGGGTTCTGGAAGCGATCCAGAGAACACTGTACCAAGCGGTTAGTCTGAGAGAGGCGCTGAGTGGCACCGTAAACAAGAGGCGGAGAGGAAACTTGCTGTCACACACTTTATTGTTTCACAACAGCATCAGTACGGTACCACAAAACAGTTAACACTGTGACAACAAGAAAACGCAAATGCTGTAAATCAGTGATTCTCAAACTGGGGGTCGTGGTCCCCTGGGGGCCGCGTAAACGTGCCAGGGGGGCACCAATGTTTTACATTTTATAAAATACATAAATTCTGTGTAATTAAACCTCAGGAAAAAAAGCTACTAACCGACAGCACTACATTGCATAATACAAAACAATTAACACTGTGACAACAGGAAACATGCAAATACTGCAAATAAGTGGTTGTACCAGGGGAGCCCCAGTTTTATGACATTTTATAAAATACATTAATTTATCACAAATTCTGTGTAATTAACCTCTGAAAAATAAGGCTACTAACCAACAGCACTACATTTAATATGATATGTTTTGTTTAAAATTTCAATTTTCTTTGGGGGCATGAAGTGATGCACCTTACACAAGGGGGGCTGCACACGAAACATTTTGAGAACCACTGTTGTAAATAAATGACTCATCAAAAGGCAGAAAACGGTGGAGAACAGGTATTAGCTACTTTTAACGCATTGGGCAGACGATTTCATCCAAGGTGGTTTAAAATTTAACAGTATGTGTGTTCTTTGTGTATCGATGACATGTATGACATTTACAGTAGTGCTAATGCAATGTTCTACCAACTGAGCTACAGGAATCAGTTAAAGGATTAGTCCTTTTTCTTAAAAAAAATAATGTTGATGTCTTTCTTTGTTCAGTCGTGAAGAAATTATGTTTTTTGAGGAAAACATTCCAGGATTTTTCTCATTTTATTGGACTTTAATGGACCCCAACACTTAAGACTTCAACAGAGTTTCAAAGGACTCTAAACGATCCCAAACGAGGCATAAGGGTCTTATCTAGTGAAACGATTGTCATTTTAAAAAATTTTAAAATATGCACTTTTAAACCACAACTTCTCTTCTTCCTCCGGCTGTGTGACGAGCCAGCACGACCCACGTTATTGCGTAGTGACGTAGAAAGGTCACGTGTTACATATATGAAACGCACATTTCCGGACCATTTTAAACAATAAACTGACACAAAGACATTAAATAATATCATTCCACATACAACAACGTCGGAACGGTCCACTTTCTCCACACTTGCAAACACTGGGGCGGAGTTTCGCATATCATCCGTGACCTCTTGACGTGATGACGTTTTGCGTGAGGTCGCGCTGGCGCATCACAGGACCGGATATAGACGAGAAGTTGTGGTTTTAAAGTGCATATTTTTTATTTTTCTTGTCAAAAATGACAATCGTTTCGCTAGATAAGACCCTTATGCCTCGTTTGGGATCGTTTAGATTCCTTTGAAACTCTGTTGAAAAAAACTGTTAAGTGTTGAGTTAAGTGTTACGTGTTGGTATCAATTAAAGTCCATTAAAATGAGAAAAATCCTGGAATGTTTTCCTCAAAAAACATAATTTCCTCTCGACTGAACAAAGAAAGACATCAACATTTTGAATGACGTGGTGGTGAGTAAATTGTCTGGATTTTTTTTTTAAGAAAATTGACTAATCCTTTAACAAATTAATGCTGACCTATGTATGTGCAATGTGCTTTGAAATGCAATGAAACAGTATACGTACTGCTGTTACTTGTACACTTATCCCTTTAAATCGCTGTTGCCGTTTTGTGCTTTCCTATAGTGTTAGCAAAATACTGAGCTAAATGTAATGGCCGTCTGTCTGCTGGGCTAATGGAGCCAATGATGGACATTTGCTACAATGCTGCCTAGCAGTTACGCACAGCAGAGCACATAATTATATAAAAATAAAAGAGTTTGTTGACTTCAACAAAGCACGTTTTGCAAACTCTCTTTTTTTCCATTTCTATGTAAAGGATTTAGGATTGAATTATTTAAATATGCTCAGTACAGTGGGAAATCTAAGATATTACTGAGGTTGCATAGCAACCAACTCTTTAAGATAACAAACTTACAAGATATTGTGTCGGAGTTTATAAATTCACGATTCTTCTCTGACGCTTATAATTAATATCTACCTGTAAATGTTTTGCTAATCTCCTCGGTTATATCGCTGCTGTTCGGTCTGAAAACTCTAATCCCATATTTACTTTCCAGCCATTTTCTGTCCCCTGATAATCTGTTTATGCACAAGTGTGGTGTTGCGTTCTCCCGGGTGCTTCAGGGGTGTGAGCTGTGTTGTACGGAGGGCTCGGTGCGATTACAGGGGCTCAGTTTTGGCGGGCACTCAGAGTTGTCAAAGCCTTTGATCTGAACTGTCTTCATAATCACTTCACTGCACCGTGAGGGGTTTACAAATTCGCCGCGTACTTTTCCCTGCACTCCTAAAGCGTTTGACGTTCTTTTTTTAAAGCCTGTCCGCCATGATGAGTGGTTGAGAAGCGACGAGTGAAGGGGAGAGTTAAATCTGCATCTACATTTCACTATTTGAAATTGTTTTTCTGTCTACCTGGTCATTTCAATCATGACATTTCAATCTACCTGCCACAGTGGCTCCTTTTAATTTGTTTATGTCCTTTCTATAAGCAAAGTAAAATAGCACGACTTTTGCTCTGCAGACTCACAATGAGCACAAGCTGAAGAAAACCTCAAATTCTCTCTTTAACAACAGCATTTGCATATTTTTATAGTCTCTCGAAGAAAAATAGCCAGCAGGCTAAAAGCTCCAGCAGCAGTGTAAGCTGAAAATGGAAGTTGTGTGTGCATGTGTGTGCATGTGTGCCTGCGCTCACAGCGTGGCCACTATGTCCCACGTCCCAATGCAGCAGAAGGAATCTGGGGCAGTCGTGGAGACCCCTCTATCCGGAGAAGGGAGGGAAGATGGAAGAGCTGAGGCTTCTTTTCTGCAAGAGAAACATTAGAGTCATGTTAGAATCAGCCAGAACTGCATCTTGAACAAATATTCTTGCATCATACAGCATGCAATACAAGATGCACATTTTTTCTTCAGGCATCTCTTACTCAGTGTGTCTAGATTGCTTACTAATGTTCATGTTGATATTTGAGGTTAAACTAACCCAGTGGTTCTCAAACTTTTGCCGTGCGCCCATTCCCCCTCTTTTGTATACACTGTCAGAAAAAAAAGTTTGGGTTTAAAACTGTACCTTTTCTGTCACTGTGGTGGTACACTCTAAAAACAAAAGGGTGTTAAATAGTACTAAAAGTGGGTAATCATAAGGGAACCATTTTAAGTGCCATATAGCACCTATGTAGTACTTGTGTAGAACCCTATTGTGCTATATAGAACCATATCTGTTGCTAAAGTGGTGCTATATCACCCCGTATGGTTCTTCATGTGCTTTAAAGGTTATATAGCACTAAAAATGGTTCCCCTATGACTGCTAGCTTGTAGTGCTGTTTAGCACCATTTTTTTTAGAGTGTACCTCAATCTAATGTACAATTATTCCTTTACGTGTATACATGACATAATACCATGTTGTACCTTTTGGGGTACATCACTGTACCTTAAGGATCTATTGTGTACATTTAAAGATAGAGGTAACTGTTTTGTACCCCTAAAATTTATAAAAAATGGCTCACAATAGGTCCTTAGGGTATAACCCAGCAAGCAATTTGGGCTAAAACCAGGCTAAATTTGGGCTGTCAGTGAAAATCTAATAGACGTCTACCACAGCCCAAGAATAGACGATGCGTATAAGTTTAAAACAAATGAAAGCAAATACCTTGAACATCTGTTGACTTTGCCTACATGTTGGAATATCATACATCTTCAAGTTATTTTGGCAAAAATGGCATGTAACCAAATTCAAGGCTATTTAGGGTAGAAGTGGGTTACTCATAGCCGGTCTATATTGGGTCTAGTTAGTCGTCATTTCAACGTCTTGGTTTTTGCTTGCTGGGAACATTGTACCCCAAATCAACATTTCAATGCATTGTATACCCATACATAAAGCTTTGAGGGTACAACCCCAGCGACAAAAAAAGCTTCAATATTTGTACATTTTTTTTTTGACAGTGTAGTGTACCCCTTCGTGCACCCCCACCCATAAAATCATGACATAAAACAATCTCAAACTTAGAATTAAAATTAAATAAAGCATATTAAATTATACAATGTAGTGCTGTTGGTTGGTAGCTTTATTTTCTGAGGTTTGATTACATAGAATTTATGATCAATTATTGTATTTTATAAAATGTCATAAAGCTGGGACCCACACCCCAGTTTGAATTTGATTTTACAAAATATACTGTAAATAAAAAAGTTTGCTGAGCTCTAAAAAAAGTCTATGACACTATTTTGTTAAAACGTGGAATGATATTTTAATCTAAATGCATTTACAGCAATTCCCAGACGGGTTTATTGTAAAAGACTTGTATGGCTTAAATACAATGCAATTATCAGAAGAACTTCTTAGAGCCCTGTCCTACATACTAGTACATACTATGCACTTACTTTGTAACTGTGTAAATACGAGATACTGAACCTATGCCTATCCCTATACAGTATTATGTTCATGTAGTTGCCAATATTTTGTTGCGTAAGTGCATGTACGCGCAACCCAATTATCAGTATGTGTTTCATGTGAACTGAACTCATGACCTTGGTGTTGCGACATGCTTTGTCGAAACAATATTTTCAGCAATACACATGCACATTCGGATGAATCGACAATACACTAAAGTGAACTGTTAAAACTGCTTTTGTAGATTTATATTTATTAGTTGCTGGGGTGCTGTCCCATTCAGCGTGTTTGGTACACTGTAAAGAAATGCTGTAGTTATGCAGCTGTCTGCCAGTAACTTACTGTAGATTTAAATTAATGTTATTTATGCAACAGTTTGTTCATAGTTAAATGAACATTAAACATTAACAAGTATTTTTCTTTACAGAAAAAAACTATAAAATAACAAAAATCCTCATCAACCTTTTCAGTTTTTTCCATCAAATTTTGGTTTCCAGAATGCTTTGCATGAGGGTGATATTTTAGTTTGATTCTTTAAACACTTGTTAATGTTTAATGCTCATTTAACTATGAACAAACTGTTAGTAAATAACATAAATTTAAATCTACACGCAAACATCTGCCAGTAATACTGTAATTTCTACAGAAATGCTTTACTGTGTAGGTATTGACACCTTATGGCTCACATGTATGCACACACCACAATAACACACAGTAACTGTTAACACACGTTAATACACAGTTTCAATGTTCTTTGCTTTCTGCCATGATCACCTACATCGCCCTCTATCACACGAAAACTGTTTTGTTATTATCGTGCATACCAGAAATTAGACTCATTGACCTTTCAACCTTACACATGAGACACATATGTTTCCATAGCAAGGCCATTATTTCGCTTCTAAGCATTGCGATACACGCACAGTATGCACATTTTAATAAAACCCAATGAGAGCGAACTAGAGGAGTTTAGAATGATATATTGCATGTTGCCTGAGTTAAGGGCAGCATTTTGCTGCGGGGCTGTCCATGTGCCTGGCTTGAGTAATGAGTAATGTGTGGTAGGCCGTTTGGCAGAAGGTCAGGCCACTTCTAGCAAGCTGGTGAATGTTGCTTTTGTGACCCTGCGGGCTGCATGCGTGAGTGAGGCAAGAGGAAGAGAATTATAGGCAGAGACAGAGAGGATAAAATGGTTGAGACATGGTTAAAGTTTAGAAGTACGTACAGGATGCCAAAGTAATGGTACTGATGTATGTAAACCCATTTCCGTATATAAGTGTTTTGTTGTGGGTAGGAACGCAATTCACACAGATGATGTTCTGACAACCACGCGTGCCCACACATACAAATTCAGAAGATTTCGTATAGTTAAGCAAAAAATTGGTCATACACCCATTTCCATCAAAAGACTTAAGCCGCAGCTTTCTCAAGGTAGACAGTTCACATAAAGGCTCTTTTTAGATCTTCTCTATATAGAAAAAAAATAAAGCATGTTCACTGTGTTCCTATAAGAACCTCAGTCAATCCGGTAAGAATGATCTCATTGCATTTTTTATGATTAACCTTCACAGCGGGTGTCAAAAGGATATGCAACTGAATGTTTCTTTGGAAAATGTCTGTGCTTCCATCACCTCTCCAGAAACCCAGGACAGAGTCCATCATTTATCCCTGATTGGACTGAAAGCAGCCGAGCTGAATTTGTGTTTCAACACGCTTTACTGCCATAAAGAGGCCCACATTTTCTTTTCCATTTTCACCATGAACCTCACACGGCACACACCAGCTACATTAAAACAACACATGAGGAAAATTACTGCTGTGTTATTTTATTTGCACTACCTGAAATGGGTGCCGTGCTGCAGGCAATATTTATTAAACCTGCTTATGCGGCATTATTGTGGATTTATTGTTTTTTGCAGTCGCTTATTTTGTATAATTTAAGTATTAAAGCAATCATTTAACCTGCATGTTATCTTCTTTCAAATACTAAGGAGTAAGTTATCAACCAATTTGTTATGAGTGCATTATAGACTGACAAAAAGAGTTCACATTTCAGCTAGCTTGCACTTTTTGCAACCAACAGCAAATCCATACCCTAAAATTCTGTAAATGCAGTGTGGCGAAACCAAACATTTATATTTCAAGACAAAATCCACAGGATTTGGATTTTGGACGCCAATGCATTGAATATTCATGTGGTATATTTTACACAGCCTGCATCACCTGCAACTATTGAAACTACTCTCATCTCTTGTATCCATCAGCATATATTTCCAAATAATGCAGAAATAGCAAGAGACCTGTTTTTACCACAAAACAAGCAACAGAAAAGTGAAGAGGTCACTTCCAATGCGTGGTTCCTGTGTTATTCAATTTGATTGGGATTTGGGGTGATTTGTGTTGTGCATCTCTGGGGAAATAAATGCTTTGATTAATGTAATCCTGAGCAGGGAGGTACCACAAACCGCACTCCTCAGGGAACGGTGCTGTTTGACAAACAAAAACACGCAGGGCACCACTTCAGACTACACACAATGGATACATTTAAAATGGTGAAGGGCACGTCACAAATCTCATGCAACTTTTTTCATGATGTTAATATGTTGATGCATAATTAAGATGGGATATATAATCCTAACATGTATTAATAATGTATACATAATAAAGTGTTTCATCATGGTGCACCCTGACCCATGAGACAGCATATTATTGTAGCCAGTGATCATAGTGTGCTATAAGATGTCCATGTGATAATATTGTTAGTCCACATGGGACAGTTAGGAGAAAACGGTCTGTAATACACACGCACGCACACACTGGTTAAAGTCTATATCCAGCTGTATCACAAATGAATGAAATTTGAAGTCGGGTCCTGACTAACTCCTTAATGCATAATATATCCGATGTGATTATATATTTTTTTGCATCAGTATTTTTGTGTTTTAGATGTAAGCCTATTTGTTTGTATAAATACACCTCCTATTTATATGCCTATTTATATTTATGTATATTTATACAATGTATAACAATATATGATGAATCCAAATGTCATTTAAAGCACATTATGACATTTGCATTGATTTCCAATAGGGGAGAGCACAATCAATAAGGGGCTGGCTGGAATGTTTACGAATAATGAAGCTCGGGTAATCTTCGCGCAAGACACAGAGCTATGAAACATTTCTCGCCATTTCGGCTGCTGGGCCACCGGTGCTGCGGGAAATGATGCACAGGGGAGCTGTGGAATAAACAAGGCGGAACGACGTGACACATTCAATGGGCTTCCACGTATAGCGCAAGCATATAAAATAATGTCATTCGCACACACAAATTATGAAATAACATCGTCTAGTCGATTACTCTTCCTCTCTGACCTGCTAGCACAAAATGTGTTACATTTACTCTACACATGTTGGTTAGATAATAACAAGTAGATATGGTATATTATAAATCAGAAACTATGTTTTAATATAGGCTATATATAGGAAACTGATTTTTTTTTAAATACAAATTATTTGTGTCCTTTAGGTTATCATTTAATCCTATCAAAAGGTGACAACTGAAAGCACATTTCGTAATTGTATAGAATCGCAGTGACATTTATTTCTCTTCTTTTCAAATAAAGTTAATGCTTAATATAATAAAATAATAATAATAATAATAATTATTATTATTATTATTATTATTATTTTTAAAAATAATTGTTAATTATTTTATATTTTATTAGCAGCAACATACACATGTTCCACTCAATTAAGATATTTTATCCCCCTAAAGTGAAAAGAAAATAAGGCAAATCTCATCCTCACTTTGGGGGGATGCCAAAGCTCTGGCCTACAATTTCACGCTGTCAGACATGAGCTTAGCACATTGAATGTTTGTTTCTCAAATTAATGACAATTCAGCAGTATTTCTACGTTACAAATAACCAGCTGTCATTCTTCAAAACATTCATTTATAATAAAAATATTATACTTGTTTGGATAATTTATTTCTTAATTTTTTATTTTACTTAAATATATTTCATTTTATTATGCTTTCTGTGAACTCACCTCAAAGTTATAAAACTACTCATTTGGATATGCATATAGACACGCACTTTTATGATGATTACATTTATTTTTATCATGAAATAATTTTGTTGAATGCATTTTAGCCGTGGTTGATTTTGAAAACTTTAATTTAACATTCACAATACTATATATTTTTGTGAAATAAAATAACAGCTTAAATTCTGCACTACTTAAGTTGAAAATACAGTGTAGCTGTTATACGTCTATCCAGAATTTACCTAACAAGTTGAAATTTCGTTTGATAACTAATTTTAGTAAGGTTTTGCATTATTATCTTGCTCTGCATTGTTACTTTGATAAATAATAGCATTCAAGTCTCAATTAATTAATTTTACAGTGGTTATTTTTACAGGTATCAACTTTTGATAACATCACTCTATGCTTGTCCTCAAAAATAAGAATAAATCAATATTCACGGACAATACCCCAATTACTCACCATTAACTCTTTAACCATCGTGACTAAGTGCGACACCTGCTGGTGACAGAAAGCTCCCCTATACGTCACTGTCAAGCGTGTGGATCTAATCTTGTACGTGATTGTGTTGATTCCAGTTATTTTATGTATAAATCTTCTGTTGGGCAATTGTATTTCTATAGACATACACGAATATCACTGCTGATTTTGGCGCACTGGTGGATGGTCTTGGCTTGACTGTGCTCTTTCATCTCGACTCCAGTGCACAAACATATAGCTTAATGCGACCAGTGTTCTCTCTTTTATTCCACTCACCATAGCAACCGAGAGGAAGGCTTCAGAAATGCTTTGCCCGTGAATGAAACAAACGGTCTTAGTGGGGCTGCGAGAGAGATGGCATCTTCTATCGGGAGGGCACAGAAAGTTAACCCATAGGAAATAGCAAGGTGGCAGATAGGATCGAAAAGGTTATTTACATTTTAAAATCCACTTTAATCGTATACTTATCACTGTCTATGTTGCATCTCCTTGTTTTTACAATTTAACATACTTGTTTTATTTTTAACTTCTGTTTTATTTAATCATATTTTAATTTGTACATAATACTACGCATTTTAATTGCTACCAGAGTTGGTCCTATCTCAGTGCTTTCTTTTAATAGAGTCAATTGTTTGGTAATAACTGAAACCCTGCCACCACTTGCACATCGCGCTTTTCGACAGAAGTCTACATGGCAGGACTACATCCCAAGTTTCATCAAACTTTGGCACAGAAGTATAAGATCGATTTATGTAAACGACCTGATATTCCGCTTGTACGCGACTTCTCTAGAGAATTGCACCGAGGGTCTCCTGTTTGAATTTGATTGATTGCACATTCTCCAATGGACATTCACTACAAAACAGCAGCTTAACCGTCTGCCTCGCTATTTATAAAGCTAAAGAGTCTTATTGATTTCCACGTTAAAAAAACGAACAGAATATATATATATATATATATATATATATATATATATATATATATATATATATATATATATATATATATATATATATATATATATATATATATATATATATATATATATATATATATATATATATATATATATATATATATATATATATATATATATATACACACACACACACAAAGAATAATTGTATTGCCTATATGCATATCATAGTAGTGAATACTAAAGATATATTATGCTTGTTATTACAGTTTTGTAAGCCCATCAAATACTGATTTATTTAAATGTTAACTTACCTTGTGATTCCATGAAAAAATGTCTCAAATAAAGCATTGCGCCTCCATTAGTGTACGACTCTCTCCCTCCGATTTGGTCCTTCCTAAGATTTTCTTCCCTCTGACTCAACTGAGCGGAGCTCTCCTCTGCACCGCTATTATTTTCACTAAAATATATGAAAATTTATGCAAATGAAAATCAGCACTAACTGTTCGTCTCTTGTTATACTTGGGGATTTTTCCCTCTCCACTTGCACAGAAAACAAATGATCTCCCCAGCAGGGAACACGGGGACCTTGTTACATAAACAAATAAATAATAAACAGCCTACTTTTCGGATAAAAACATTAAACTTCAAAAGTTGAAGGCTTGAACGTCTGAAATTGCTTTGACTCCTCAGAGTGAGTGAATCCTTTTTCTCATACTGGATATCACGTTTCTTATGGCCGCACGAGACGCCCTTTGAAAGCGAGCAGTATGAAATGCATAGCAGTAATTTAGACCAAAATCCACTGGAAATTAATGAATAGACAGCCCCATGGCGGTGGCCCTACTTTGCCATTCAATGTAAACAAATCCACGAGGTTCTCTCAGTTTTTGAGTCTGATCCAAATTAAATCTTCTGGGAAGAGAGTGCGCAGTCCTCTCCTGGGTTTTCTACATAACCTGATTCAATGTTGTTATACCCAATACTCGAACTGAATAAAATGTAAGATTTTTGTGAAGGTATCTTTTAGAGTGGTTATTGGTATAAATTGTTGTATTGGTTTCTTGCCTTTATTTATATCAATAATAATGGTAAGAATATTTTTAGCAATATTCTGTGAACAATGTTGTCGTGGAAGGCAAGTAGGGGTACACAAGTCTATCCGAATTTTCTTTTGACTTCTAATTTATACCTCTGGGTGAATCCATATTCTAAAGGGGTCTGGTGGTTATGGCTAAACCATCCAGCGCGAAATCTGAAAAGGAATATGATGTTTGACCTATGATTAGTTAGTATCGGTAGTTAATTTAGCAGATCTTTCTTGCAAATCCCCAAAGGACTGCTCAGTTAGCATTCGTTTTGGTTGCCACTTTCTCCTCATGCCCTTCTTGTGTATGATCGCCTTGCACTCTCTCTTTCCGCTTCGAAGCATCTCCTAGTCGTCTCGTTAACTCTTGAGAGGCCGATGCTGGCAAAGTACAATAATAAAATGTATGAGTATCTAATGTGATACAATTACAATAATTATTAGGCATACGTCGATACACTTAGAAGGGAATGTTTTAACATTTGTAAAAATTAAATAACTTATAAGAAAAAATAGGCTACTATTTTTAACATTTTTGGCAGTCCCATATAGCAGTGATTCCAGCTCGTGTGCCTTTAAAAAGTCTGATTTTGGAATTTTATAAGCCCTAATATAAATTGTATTTAATAAATGTCAAAAATGTAAAACTCTTATCAAAATTCAAGCTTTACAATTTGTCGGCTATAAATGTTTGGAAATAGAACTGCGCTGCCATAGATAATATTTTTGTATTGTTTTTATGGTCATGGGAAAACAGTCACACTGGTTTGTCAATAATTCACCAAAATAAGTCAACTTAATTCTTAATTTATAAATATATTCAGACATTCTTCACAGTTATCAGTCGTTTATCTTGATTTATTTATTTAAATTCAAAAGCAACCAATTGGAATAGCCGGAAGGGGGGTCTGGGTGCCTGAAGCGAGTTCTCTAGACCTGTCAATCTCTCCGCTACTAACCAATCATCGAGAGCCATACACCCGACTTCCTCGCATTTGGGAAAAAGACGTGGACGATGCACGCAGCACAGAGTAAACACTCGTGTGTCCTCGAGCTCTGAGGGAGGGACGGAGCTAACTGTCAGAGAGAGAGAGAGAGAGGGAGAGAGAGAGAGAGAGAGAGAGAGAGAGAGAGAGAGAGAGAGAGAGAGAGAGAGAGAGAGAGAACAAGCGAATGAGAAAGAAGGCATGCAACACAGCGTTGCACTGTAATACTGGATTGTACTTCAACTGGAGCGGTTTGGCAGGTTTAAACACATCAAAACAGAACAAAGAGACAGACTTTACAGCACCATAAAAGAATAGCTAAAAGAAAAGAAATAAAGGGACGACGCAAGTGAAATCGCTGTGGCTAAATAACAAAAGAATTGACGAAGAACAGCGTTAAATTTTTTTTCTATTGCTAACGGACCACGCGACTGGACTTATTATTTTTCATTACAAATTGCAACTTCTTCAAGCGCCAGAACTTTCTTGCGGGACAAAGTTTTTAACGATTTCAAATCTTTCTTTTTCTGATATTTGTAAACGAAAACATAGGACTGTTGGACTTCCAAAGGCTTTTCAACGTTGACATTAAACTGGAATTTATTTTTTTCCAATCAGTTATATGTTTGAAATATATGAATACACAAATTATTCACGATACGGATTTTCTCCTCTCGTCAACGTTGTTTGTCTCCTGGCTTTATGTTGATGGTGTTTGTCGAAACACAACTCAGACTTTTAAAGTTTGAATAATTCATGAGATATAATTTGCCTGCATTAAAAAAGTTTCTGCAAAAGGGAGGGGGTTATCAGCAAACATATTCATAAGGTTAGCGGAATGGCCACAGCGGCTTCCAACCCTTATCTACCCAGCAGCAGCATATTATCGTCCGGCTCGATCGTGCACTCGGACTCCGGAGGTGGGATGCAGCAGGGCAGTGCTGCTGTAACCTCAGTGTCCGGTGGGTACAGAGGAGACCCAACGGTTAAAATGGTACAAAGTGATTTCATGCAGGGCGCAATGGCAGCGAGCAACGGGGGACATATGCTGAGCCACGCTCACCAGTGGGTGACGTCCTTGCCTCACGCTGCAGCGGCGGCTGCAGCTGCCGCAGTGGCCGCAGCTGAAGCCGGATCGCCTTGGTCATCTAGTCCTGTTGGCATGACAGGCAGTCCGCAGCAGCAGCAGGACGTGAAAAATAACTCGGGGAGAGACGATTTGCACTCGGGGACTGCGCTGCATCACAGGCCCCCTCATTTAGGTCCCCATCAGACTCACGCGAGTGCCTGGGGTAGCACAACCGCTCACATCCCCTCCATAACTGCAAGCCAACAGCAGCAGCAGTCTCTTATTTACTCGCAGACGGGAGGCTTCACGGTGAACGGCATGCTCAGTCCACCGGGTAGCCAGAGCCTTGTTCACCCGGGTTTGGTGCGTGGTGACACACCGGAGCTCGATCACAGCAGCCACCACCACCATCATCACCACCAGCATCAGCATCACCAGCAAGCACACCATGGAGTGAATAACCACGACCCGCACTCGGACGAGGACACGCCGACCTCGGACGACTTGGAGCACTTCGCCAAGCAGTTCAAACAACGCCGGATCAAACTGGGCTTCACGCAAGCGGACGTGGGATTGGCGTTGGGCACACTGTACGGGAACGTCTTCTCGCAGACCACAATCTGTCGTTTCGAGGCTCTCCAGCTCAGCTTTAAGAACATGTGCAAGCTGAAGCCGTTGCTAAATAAATGGCTAGAGGAAGCAGACTCTTCCACGGGCAGCCCCACCAGCATTGACAAGATAGCGGCTCAAGGCAGGAAGCGCAAGAAGCGCACCTCCATCGAAGTAAGCGTGAAAGGCGCGTTGGAGAGCCACTTTTTAAAATGCCCCAAGCCTTCGGCCCAAGAGATAACCTCTCTAGCGGACAACTTGCAGCTGGAAAAGGAGGTCGTGAGAGTTTGGTTTTGCAATCGGAGACAGAAAGAGAAAAGGATGACGCCCCCAGGAGTGCCGCAGACGCCGGAGGATGTATATTCTCAGGTCGGCAATGTGAGTGCAGATACACCGCCCCCCTCCATGGACTGCAAACGAATGTTCAGTGAGACATAGAACAGCATACTAAAAAGACTAAAATATTTTATATATGACTAATCTGATAAAACACAGACTATCTTGAAGATAGGAAAGCATTTTGATACTGTGATTGTGAGGGAATATGATTGAGACTGCAAATGTGTTATAGCCTATATTTTTTTTTCACAAGACAAAAATCACCCTTCTTCTTTCCCAACCCTAAATCGCCCGCTAATCTTCTTCCAGGCCCTTAAATGTCTTAACCTAAAAGGCTGTATCTGCTCTTTCTTTCAGGGACATTTTTTAGTAGATTACTTAAAAGATGCAAGTTTAACTGGGCCGAGCGAACCGGGCGACCAGAGGGTGACAACCACAAGTTCGTTCCATCAGGTAATTTTGGCGCATTAACTTCAATTGGAAAATACAAGAAATTTGAAATGAACTACGAATTCTTTGCCCCTACCCTGTTATCATAATGTCTTCTTTGAGAGAGGCAAAAAACGCAGGCAATTGTGTATGTTGTAACGGGACATTAAACCTCAAACAAAGGGATGAAATTCAGCTGAAGAAAAATGCGAAGAACAGTGACATCCACGAAGCTTCCGTCCAGCTTGGCAGAGAAGACTGCATGGTTTGATATTATCCAAAAATGTGGAATGGATTTTTCCTGGCCTTCCAGCCCTTATAAAAACAACAAAAGACTGCCCCGATCTCAAAGATCACATTTTTTTAAATTGTTTTTTATTGTAAAGAACTGAGACTTACGTGGATTTTTTTAGGAAAAATAAATAAATCAAAGAGGACATTTGAAAAGACTGAATATTTCGCAGCTGCACCTCTTTGAAAATCTCCTGTGCGAACATCCGTTGCCAAGTGGGCCAGAGTTGGTGCTGTGGATGTTTTCATGTGCTGCAATTTCCAAGCAGTATTCTTTGGTAGGTTTTAATAAACAAGACTATGTAAAGCCGGCAATATAGATTCATTAGATCAGATGCTGATCGGAATTATTTACTTAATATTTTTCATTAAAATGCTTTGTTTTAATATTTTATTCGGGATAAATATGAACTATTCCAAACAGTTATTTATTTCCCCAGATTTGTGTAAAATGTTCTCTCCCTGTTTTCGTTGTTGACCTTATTTGTTTTGTTTAATTTTGTATTCTCATTTCTAAAAGAGCACAAATCTACACGAGCTGACTTTGACAGTAGGTAATAAGGGTATATTTTGATGTGATGATTTGATTGTAATTTAATTTCAGTAGTGATTCCGTAAGAGATGATCGAGAACAATAAATTTGTTAGAATGAAACAAGATTGTGTGTTGTGCCTAAGATAGTAGTGTTTATAATTTGTAGGATGCATTCAGAGCAACTTTGAGACAAATTCTTAATGCCATAATTTAATGACACGCATAATATAAGTCAAACCCGAACAGAATTCAAGCAATTTAGAGATTCTTAATAAAATGCAGCCGTCAATATATTTAATACAGCATTTTCCTTTAAAAGAACGAGAAGGCAAACGTTTAGGCCTCGTTTGGATGTTTGAGGTTGAAACATTGAGCATTTCTGTTAGTCTGTATTATCTTCATAGACAAAACATATTTCTAATCCAGCGTTTCGCTGCTTTCAGTTTTATTGTTGAAAATACATTTAACGTACAACTATTTTTTTTGTTGGAATCAGATGGATGTTGTCACTGTGACTAGGAATAGAGACGACAACGCTTATTACATCTCAAGAGAGGGAGAACAGGAAAAAGTTGAGTGTTTACAGTGTCGCGCGCTTTATGCTGCTTTAGTGATGCAAACTGTAAAACCCACGTCGTGCTTACTGGTCATATTTAGATTCATTGTTACATTGATTTGCCGAATTTGTCAAAATTAAAAACTAACAAAATCTGAACACTGCTAATAATATCTATCTATCTATCTATCTATCTATCTATCTATCTATCTATCTATCTATCTATCTATCTATCTATCTATCTATCTATCTATCATCTTAAACTTCGCTTAATAGCAATAAACACTTTGCAATATGACGTTGGCTCCCTTGTATGTAAACTAAAACACGTGTTCACATGTATTTTGAATATTTATTTATTTTTTACTTTTTAGCTTTTTACAACAGAGTGAAATATTTATGACAAGTTAAATACTACATTAGTTAATTTGTAATTTTCTCAACAATTTCAGAGTTTGTTGTCTTTGTTCTGCGTAGTGTCATTATCAGAATATCGAATATCGCGCCTGCTTTACACTTTGTGTAGTGATGACCTAAATATTTGTCCCCAAGCGTGGCAAACACCACTTTATATAAATTGTCTGGTTTGCATCATTAAAGAGAGGGCCTGTGTTGACAACAGACTACATATGCAATACAGTCGAACTAATAGGCCTAATATAATTCAAGCCATAAACTTCAGAATTATAAACCTGTCATATAGGCTAAGCTATATAACAAGGATTTTTTATATATATAAAAAATGTATTGGTTATTTATTGGTAAATTTGTCAAGGCAAACATTGGAGCTTAAATCGACTTGAATTGAACTTTACAGACCAAGTTAAAAACGTTAGTGCGATCGCTTACTCTCCAACTTTTTTATTCGATGACTGTTCGGCAAAACGCGCACTTTTCTCTCCAAGGTTTAAATTTCGCGGATGAATTCCCATACACTAGTTGCTTAGCAACTAAATTCAATCAATGTTATAGAAGTATGTATCCCCTCTCTTTGTCCCTGTTAATAAAGGTGGCACTCTGACATTAAAACTGATTTTATACACGAGTCAAATTAATTCTGTCGTTGAAAAGTAGGCTAAATATAGGAAATTAAAAATGTCTAAAAATGTAAATAATTACACGTATGAGTTTGATGGCTGTGTGAAAATTTCTTGTTTAAACCTAACGTTGATTTTGTTCAGTTTTAATTGTTTAACTGTTTCGGATTGTTTAACTATTTCAGATGTCCTCAGGGGCGTTTCTAGGCACTTGTTTTTTTTTACATGGCACAACTAAATATTTAACATTTTAATCTGTACAATATTATGCAACTGTAAATCTAAAGTGAAAGTGTGTGATTTTGTAAAATAGATTGAGACCGGGAATATGGATTTTAGCAAGCAGATGATATAAACTGCACAAAAGTACATAGTCGACTGTCACATGACTTTCAACCCACGTGTTCAGATGTGTCCATTGGTGATAAAATACTATCACTAAGAACTGCGAATAACACTATCTGGAAAATGTTCAACAAATTGATCAATAATTTTCTCCTATTTTAAGATAAAAATGATAAGATAAAAATCTAACAGGCTATGGTCTTTATATTGAAAACGTAGACATTTAAACAAAACGATAAAATAAGTGTTGTATATTTTCAAATTGTTTATAAGTTCTTATATTTTAAAAAAGATGTTTAGTTGATTTTTATTTATTATTTATAATTAGGCTACAATTATCTGTTTTAATAATATATTAAAGATGTTTAAATATCTGCAACAAATTTCTTTAAATTTCGTGTCAAAATAATGCTAATTCAAAATAAAGTGTTTGATCTCAACCTAATGTTTCAAAAACAGTAAAAATCAAAACACACTTGATTAAAACTAGTCGGATTAAACCTATTTAAAGTTAAATTGAAAGATTTTACATTTTGCCAATTTGTTGAAGACGCGCCATGCCTATTTAGTTTTTTAAACCCTTACGAAATGTATAATATTTTGACCTCGACTACATTGACATAGTGTGTTATAGTAGGCCACACTACAAAAATGAAAAAAAAAAAAAACATATAGTTTTTAAGATTATCTATAGCTTCACGACGTTAAAACAGTTGCATCAAGACATAAATAAAAGTTATACCAAATAATGCCTGTGGTAATATTTCAAAGAGAAACCAACAAGTTTACATTGAACTATAATAAAATTAGCTTTGATAAATCTATATTTCTAAATGCATCAAATATTTATAAATGTGTAATTAGGGGCTATTAAAATAGGTCAATACATTTTAACGCTAATTAATTTTGAACAGAAAATTTGGCAGCATGCATCAGGTAGCCTAACTAAGCGAAGATATATGTACTATAAAACAGTTTGCAATGTGGTATGAAATAGCACAAAATATCACATAAACCAACAGTTTGATGCAAAAAGAACGTGACCTCGCAATTGAACAAAACAAACGCAAACTCTTCAGTGTCAAAACAATATTCGTGTAATCGCATGGATTTGGCACTGCTAGTTTGATTAAATTTTTTGTGTACATTACAAAACATGTCCAGATAATTCGCGTTTCTTTTGTTTCTTAACCCCTAGTGCTGTGTACATGTAGGCCTATAATGCAACATGGGACATTTCTCAGTGGGGAGACGTCCCCCAGACCCCTTTGTTAATCCATGTTCCGTTATCGAGTTGGTAATAAGCATTATGAATAAATTATTGTATATTCAAATTTGTATTGTTTTTAACCAAAACGACATCGCAGTCTTCTTATTTACGTTCCTTGCATTTATGTTTATTTAAAAACATTGTGTTATCAAATGACATAACTGAACTGAAGTGAATTTTAAAAGTCCTGTTTATTATAGGGCTAATCGAATTGCCTCATTTAAACGTATTTTTAATTGCGAAAATATTTACCATACTTACAACAGTTGGATTTAAAGCACTGAATGAGGTTATATGCACGCCAGAATTGTTTAGTATGTTTATCCCAAGTATTTTGATATGTTTGTTCCAAGCACATTTTCTTTAAGGATAATATTATTAATAGTAATAATGTTTTAAGTAATTACATAATTCGTCTTTATTACAAAGTAATATTGCAATAATTACCGTTTTAAATAAGAGTTAAACTGTTTTTATCTGCGTTAAATGGATACACGTGTAAAATGAAAAACTTTTCCAGACCACATACAGAAACTCTTATGACAGTCGCGGTGTGTCATAAGGAAAGGCCCTCAGAACTCCATGTAAGTCCCCAGTTGTACTGTCTGGAGGAGCACCCACTCCCTAAGGAGATACACCGTAAACGTCGTTCATGTTCAGCGGGCGCAGGTGCTACCCCCCTCTGCAAACCAGAGATTACATTTCCATCACATGCCTCCTGAAGTCATGTGAAACAATAACAAGATACATTTATGCAGAAGTAAAACTATATAGGCCTGCCCTGTTGTGTCTTTTTTTTAAGTTACAACCGGACATGCATTTACACTTAAAATGCACTTATCAGTATAGTCTATATTATTTTTTATTTATTCTTTATATTTTCTTATATCTTCTGAGTTGTTAAGAAACATTAAAGATGTTTTCCCTTACTGTTAGTAATAATTTGCATCATGGTGCCTCATTGAGATCCCAGACTGTTTAGACAGAGAATTGTGCAGACTTAGCTGCTGTCAATTGGGTCCCTGGTGGTGTCTAATGAGTTCTTATGTGCTGATGCGACTATAGAGCGCTGAGGAAAGACTGTAGCCTATAGCTAAGTTTCACAACACAAATACCATAGTTTTTAAATTATAAGTAAAGCAGCATTCAAAAATCGTACGGAACCATGAGGCCAGTGGTGAAACCGATCGCTCCGGATCATATGCCTATGCGGTATAGTGCGTGCACATGCAGGGCATCGCGTGCCCTCCGCCGCTCCCGAGCGCGAGAATAGAAGGTAATAAAATATGTATGTAGAGTGACGTGACGTGCGGGGTTTCCTTTCTATACAATGAGAAGATCAAAAAGACTGACAGGTGAGGGAGAGTCCAAGAGTGTATTTAATTGATCAAGAAGCTTTAAACCACTTTTACAAGTTACAACTTTTAAGTGCCATCTAACAGGGTGAAGTTTTTTTTAAGATATTAAAATATGATGTATAATATGATCGAATTGAATATAGGCTAAATAGATTACATAAACCGTAATTTATGTTTCTGGTTATGTTATGCACTTTATTTATTTATTAACTTATTTTTATTTAAATCCCAACAGCGTTTAAAGCTGAATTATATAATTATATAATATATATTCTTAAGCGCACGTAGCCTATCTATTACATTGGATACACTTTTAAAATGTTTTGACAGTTGACCGCTAGTAAACTCACTTTTAATAAAGTTTTGCTTGCATTCGTTTATTCTGAAAGGAGATTCGATTTAGTAAAACTATTTTATCCACATACTCAAACCTTTTAAATAAATAGCCTATATAAATAATAATTATTATTTAACAAAATCTGTCATTACAGTAAGTATTAGCCAACTGATAATTATGCACGAGGCGTTTTGTTTTCCTTTCTCACTGTATTGAAATAAAAAGTAGACACGTAAATCACAGTGTTATTAAGTGAAGTATTAATGCAAGCAAATGTGCATCTTGTTGAGACATTATTTTAGTGGGTTGACTACTGGCAAACAAAGGAAATTCCCTTTTCTCTTCTCTTTGTAAAGTCATTGCATGAACGCGCATAAGCTACACTCTATTAAACAGCCGGGCCAACATATCCATGGCCCAACAGCGCCATCTGCCGTTTCGTGTGGATGTGTTATGTCATATATGTTTCAAAGATTAGGTTGATTTAGTATTCTCTATATATTTTATGTTTACACATTTATAGACTTCGTTTGCTCCACCCAAGCGACCCTCATTTAAACCCAATTTTACTAACTGCTTTCTTGTAATTCTGACATTAACTACTTCATTCCTAAAGATTTTAAAAAATCAAAGAAATAGATTCACTTTACATAAATTAGCAAGGTCAGACGATTTGTGCGTTTCTACAAAGAGCTAAAGTATTTTTTCATGTTTTATTGATGTGAAATATGCAAAAAGTAATTTTCTGTCATAAGTTGATGCGTAACATGACTATATAGCATATATTTAAAGCTATTAAATGTGTCAGGAAATGATGTAAATGTGTCTTATATAAAGGAACTATTAGACTACTTTTACTGATTATCCAAACATGTAAATTTTAATGATCATCTTGGAAATTACTTTTGATTGCTCTGGAGAAAAAATATTCTATTCTTTTATGTATAACTTATATTAATGGTAGAAAAAATCGGTTTGCTTATTCACATTTTGTAAGCAACATTCATCTAAAGAGCCCTGTAGGCTACTATATGTCACTGACCAAAACAGTGTTCCAACAATGTTTCTACACCAAAAGTTTCAACAGGATATGTTTGCAGCAAAGCAAAAAGGATACATCATTACGATACTAAGTTATCTGACTAATCGTTCTGTGTATACAAGTAACTAGCTAATGTTAGATATATTATGCAGATAGGGAATGCTGTTGGTTCCATTTCCATTTGACAGATGCTTTTTCCCAAAGCGACTTACACAGTTACAAGCTTTTTATTTATTCATTTATTACAGTCTATTGGGAATTGAACCCAAGACCTTCGGACTACTAGCACAAAAGCTCTACCTATGGAGTTGCATGAACACATTGAGCTTTCAGCAAAAATGTGTTTCTCAATTAAATGTAACTTTGTATTTCGCCTCTGAATTTAGATTCTCCAGCTTTGATGATCTCAGAGTTGTGCACCCCCTTTCAGACTTAGGGCTATTGAAGTTCCATTAATCACTCGAATCCACGGCTTCCACATGCCCCGTCTGATCACAAATATTACGTTGCCACACTCTTGTTTGAGAAGAATAAATTTAGCCTATCAGGATGGATGGAAGTGGAGATGTTGAGGGATCGATGACCAGGGGTGTTTGTGGAGGGGGTCTGTTCCTCTGGGGTCTGGTGACATCTCCAGCCACACGCCCGCCTCTGCGTCATGGCGGTCCGCCAACAGAGGTCAGCTATCCCAGCAGGCCATTCTCGTCAGGAGCAGTTACCAAGGTGACAGTATGTCAGAGCTTTGGCTGCTTGGAACGGGCTTGTAGGGAGCTGATGCATCACCTCCCTGATGGATTTGTCAATAGTGCTTAGCGCAGGAGGAGCAGCAGCCTGCATGACATCCATTCCACACACGCACACATCTGAACACTATAGTCCTTTGGTTTGAACAGACATGTGCTTTTCCATACATCCCGATGAATAAGCAGCACTTGGACAAAAAGGAAGATGGAATTACGGTATTCTCAGAGGCCTTGGAGAGGGCAGAGGTTCTAGTGAAGGGGCTGTTAGGTTCAATGTCTCATTAACCAGGTAGGGATTTAGAGTATCTGAGTCGTCTTTAGCTCGGAGGGTTGCAGTGTAACCATTTATAGGTTCCAGGGTTTAATAGATTACTAATAATTGGACCCACATATCGTAGGTTAGGTATTAGTGCCCGGAGCCAATAAATAGATTACTGTGAATAGAAACGACAGCTCTTTTGCTTAAACTGAGATCAGTAACACAGCATTGGGAAAAAGTAATAAAAAAGTGTAAGTGTGAGGGAGAGAGAGAGAGAAGTTTGGTTGTTTGCACATTTCTTTAAAGACTTTTCAAAGTCTTTGAGAAAAAAATGAATGGGAAAGCTCAAAGGTGCTCAACAGCAGCCTTCATTAGGACAACTTCATGTGTGGGAGAGTTAGTACCTGGTCACTCATTCACCAGCTCCAGGCGGCTTAGATTTAACTTTTAATTCATTCACTGTTGGACAGACACCCACCGTACACTCACTTACTCGCTCTGATATGCAGTTGAGCAATAAAACAAAATTGTCTTCCAGAAACACACTTTAAAAAGATTAAAATAAGAACTGCAGTAAACTTAGACATCTGTAGTGCACCCACAACCATTGAGTGAGCAGATTCTCAAGTCATTAAAGGCATTACTCCCAGAAATAATAGTAATTAATTGGTGTAATACACAAAGGACATAATTATCTTTTTTTCTGTACTGGCACATATTTAATTACCCGTAATTGTTCCCCAAGCCTCGCTCAAAAGGGGTGTAGACTAGACAATCATAATGCATTATGCTCTAATCCTATATTCTTTTTTTTCGCACAGAAAGTATCGCTTTATCAAAGAATGCACTATGCAACTGTTTTACGATGTTGCATTTCGTTCTGTAGCAGAAACATCCCGAACTCATTTCAGCTCTTGTTTACATTATCGGTAGATTGTCATATGTGGACGGCATTCTATATGTTAATAACTGCCTGATTTATCCCTTTCCCTCACAGACCAAAGAACAAAACTACTGATTAACATGAATTCTTGTGAAGTGTGTGGCGGTATCTGAGAGTGTCAGGAGCTAAATTTGCCCCCCGTGCGGGGTGGCCGCGCGGCTCCTTGAACACAAGATGGAGTTTAATAAGTAAACAGAACAGTAAGAGGACAGAGACTCTGATCACGGGCCTGTTCGCCCACCCTGGCCCCCTGCAAGCCAGCCAAGCTGATTAGCTCTGCCGATTGTAGCTAGTAATTGCAGTGCCATGACCCCCTCCAGGCAAATATTAGATTTTTGTGGTTTAACCTTTGCAGTCTACAGTGGGTTTAAATTGCCGGTGCAGATGTTGGGTAGCCCAGTGGTAGCTGTAGAACTGGTGTCCTCTCATCAGCAGAGGAAGATGTCTCAAGACTCCGGTCCTTATTATCCTTCTCTTATTCAGGCCTGCTCTTTATGCCTGATTGGTAGTGAGATATCATTGCTTAAATCACCTTTGTTGTTTGTAACTACGTGAACGTGACCCACCTGTTAAAACCGGTGGAATGGTGAATAAAAGGTTTGCAAGGCAAAACAAAAGTTATTTTAGAAGGAAGAAAAGTTTCTGTAAAGTCAATTGCAAAATTGCTATGTTCCTTCAAAAAAAAAGGGTATGTGCTGAGAAGGATGAGAATGGGAGGGGGGCTTTGCAGGGCAAGTCCATTAGCAGGAAATGTTCATGAGATGAAGCGGTAGGAAGTTTTTCTAAGGTCCGTCTCAGCTACTCGTGAGGGTCGTATTACCCCCGTCCTGTCTGGGGTCTTGAACCTCTTCCTCCCCAGTGGCAGGCAGCTGCATCCCACGACCCTTCTCTCCGCACTGCGTTGTAATGGCTTCCTTCCTGCAGTCGCCACCGGGACCCCATCTCGGATGCTTACCTGGGAAAAAAGACAGCCACGAGATGAGGGAGGGTGAAAGAGACACTGGTCTTTTCATCCATGGGAAGGAGGGAAGGAACCCTTCAACTCGTCTCAGGGTGGAAACCCAATACAGCCTCACGGGTGTGTGTATGTTGGGGGGTCAAATAGGCCTACAAAGTGGTTCCATCTGAGAGTAAGAGTGAAATGCAGACACGGAGACTTGCGCAGGAAGTCTCACACATTGGAATCACATAAACCTGACAGATTTGTATTGTGATTTGTCTTTGCTGCAAATAGTGCCCGTACAAAATACTGATTGACAGAAGGCCATAAAATCAGATAGAAATACACAGGGAAACTGAGGAAGGGAAGGCACAGAAGCCTGCATTAGACATTAGCAAAGCTGGCACAGGCAAAGCACTTCACCGATCTAAATCACTCCATTCTTTCTTATCAGTGGCGTGTAGGGAGCAATACTCAGGTAGCCCCCCACAGGCCCATCGCTAAAAGCCCTAATGTCTGTGGACGTCCGTGGCCACGGCCCAATCTGCCGCGGCGGTCGATTTGTTTCACGCACTGCCAGAAGTGCTTTGTAATTAGGCTGATATTGATGAGGCCTGATTCCAGCAGGTAATCACTGGCAGTTCAGCTTCTCTCCGCTCCTCAGCAAAACGTCTCTATTTATTACAGAGCTTTTGCTATCAATTAAAGACCACTCCATGCGCAGCTCTTTGATAATCAGCCGGATGATTTCCGTGGCTGACGGAGGGCAGATATGAAATCTGGATAAGCGTTCTCCGCGGATGCATTGTGTTACAACAATACAGCGGGATTTAGCATTATAAAGGCCTCAGTTGAAGAGCCGTTTCCATTAAAAGTCCATTTCCTAAATAAGCCTGTTAGTAAAAAACAATGTAAATAAAATAGCGATTTCCTAAATGCCGGCTCTCGCTAGGGTTGTATTTTTGCATCTTGCTTTTGGCATACTTTGTAGGTTAGTCGATTGTGTGTGTGCACACAGCTGCATGTGCGTGTGCTTTAACACTCTGTTTGCGTCCCTCGTTCGTGTTCTGCGTGGATTACGGCTCTCCTGGATTCTGTCTGGGTCTCTAAAGACAGGACTTCATTTGGGCCCCGCTCATATCCTCCGGCTGCCTTTTCCAATCACTGCCTCTCTACCTCTTCTTTCTCCCAACAGATAAGCAGCCAATCAGTGCATTTGCCAGTTCATGCAGGGTAGGGGCACAGGGCGAGTTTCCATGGCCCAGGGGCATGACAGGAGCACTCGCACCCGTGACAAAGAAACACACACAGATACTCACGCACTTCCACCAATACGCAACTGTGTGTTCAAGGGGGAAAGAGAAATCTGTTGTTTTTCTTTCAATCTTTTACTGCCCTAACTCCCTCCAAGCTGGTGCATCTTATGCTACGTTTACACAAAATGAAAACCTTTATCCCTTGTGTTTTTGAAAAATTTCATGTACACATAATAGCATTGATCAAAAAGATCTGGGTTTACATGGATCTCCGATAACGACTAGATTTTTCCACCGATAACGATTATTCAGACTGCTATCGGCCAATTCACATGCCGATAGTTTGGTGGTTATATTAACTTGCATTAACTAAATTCTGAAGATTACATTTTCTAAATGGAATGACTAATATATATATATATATATAAAAGGGCTGGGTATCGATTCAGATGTTCCAGATCGATTCGATTTCAATTCACAAGCTATCAAATCGATTCGATTCCGATTCTCGATTAAATTTCCGATTCTGGTTCTCAGGTAGGTTTTTATACTCGATTCTCGATTCAACTCAATGAATATAGATTTAATACACATACTATATTAATAAAAAAGAACAGTATATATATATATATATATATATATATATATATATATATATATATATATATATATATATATATATATATATATATATATATATATATATATATATATATATATATATATATATATGGCTATATATATTATTTTGTTTACCCAGCACCAGAGTAAATGGCAACTGTCCAGATATTTTTAAAATATCTAAAATAGAATCGACTTTGGATTGAAATTTTAGTCATTCAAGATGAATTTTAGTCATTCAAGAGAAAATTCGCGTCATGGGAGGGGCTTATGCGACTCCGCTGAGACCCCGCTCACTTCCTGTAATCACGTCACTACTACAGCAGGATGCCTAATCGCGTCTTTGCATTGACTTAACATGTAAATCGCTCGCGCTTGCCGCCTCTACCGCGTCTGGTGTGAACCCTGCATTATAATGACTAAAAAGCTGTATTATTTGTGACAGGCCAGTAGAAAAAAGCATTACAAAAAAGTGACCCTGGAGTATAAAGTGGCTTTTTTGGAGAAGTGTTCATTAAAAAGCAGCACAAATGCAGTCTTTAGTATTAATCAATGGTAAGCCATGAATTGACAAACGACATTTTAATTTGATTCGTTGTCATCCTGTGTTTTTTCATCTTGCTTATAATCAAGACTTTTATAGGGAAACCTGTAGAATGACATCTTATATATTTTTTAGAATAAAACTCTCAAATGCTGGACTGTTAAATAAAGGCCTTCATATAAACATTTGTATTGTAATAGCCATTTGCAACACATTATGCAAATTCAACAGCAAACATTTGTGGTGTTTGTAGTATTACTTCCTATTAAAAATAAAGCCTATTTTAAAAATATCTGGACAGTTGCCATTTACTCTGGTGCTGGGTAAACAAAATAATTACATCGGGTCTTAGCAGAAAGCAGAAACCACCATATTTTTTTTTACATAACATAAATCCCTCATGAATGGAATGGGATACAGTGTGCAAAATACCAAAAAAGCTGTTTTAAGCAGACTGCCCCTATGACTGATTGTGTCAGCCACAATGGACGCTGTAAGCAGTGTGAAAGCTTTAAGGTGAAAGCGACACGCGCTGTGAGATGTGCTTATCCCATCACGAGCCAGTAAGCATATTAGAAAATCACAGCAAAGCGTGATGGAAATTATGACTGGAATAAGCCAACATACAACCACTAAAGCTTCAAGAATCCAGGCCCATCTCTCTCGCTCTCTTTCTCACCCTTCTTTTTTCTCTTTCTCTCCTTTTGCCCTCTCATGCCCTGCCACCACTAACCCATTTTTTCTCCAGGGTAAATCAATATTTCTCGAAAAGGCATCATTTCGACATTTCAGCCTGTGGAATTTGCCATTCTTTTCTTGTTCTCTAAAACCACACAGCGCTTTTGCCTTTTAAGGAACCTTCTTTTTGGACTGCAGCCACAGAATTCCAGGAAGAACTGTGGGCATTGATTAATCTTTCGAATAGACAGCAAAACCATCTTTACAAGATCCTGTCGAAATGACATCATGCACAATACAGTAAAAAGGTTAGTTTAACCTTAAATGAAAAAATTGTCATCGCTTTTCACCTTCATGTTGTTCCACACCCATATAGTATGACATCTTTTCTCAACGACATTAAGGAGAATGTTGACTGAGGTTGTTACAAACCTTTTAACCTCTCCTTTGGTTTCATTGAAAAATTACAACATGAATAAACAACAGAGAATTTTCAACTATCCCTTCAAGAGGGATAAAGCAGTCACATTTTGTTGGTCAATAACATAATAATCGTGAGATTCAAGTACTGTGTTATGCAAGTATGAACTTACACAAATATGGTATTAATACTAAAACCATTAAAGCATCCTTGCCTTAAAAAGTAAATCAAATATATAAATATAATTATTTACTTCTGTGCTGTACATGATTATGACATTTGGCATATTCAATATTTAAGAATGTTGCTTACAAAAACATGCCGTCAGCAGCGGAGTTTGGCCGGACTTAGCATGTGATTTATGTGACTCTCACTAACCCCCATGGTGAATTGGAGACCAGGGGTCGAGTCTATTTTTCTTTGCTAACGCTTGTGGCTAAACCTGAAAACAAACGTAGTTCATCATTGCGCCACATTAGTTCGCCAGAGCATTGACTGGCACAAACCAGGAGCGTGTGTCCCTTCACTTTGATTAATGTTACCAAACCCTTACAACAACTCCATCACGAGTGAAGACCCGACATTCATTACAAACAGTGCACACATACATTCTCCAAAATAAATGCTAGCCCGTGGCTCTGCCCCTCCATCTGATTTGCTCACATAGACCAGTGTGCAGCACATTGATTTTTTTGGAAATCATTAATTAAAAAAGTCAAAGAAAGTTGTTTTGTATGAATCTGAAATATATATTCTATGAGGTTCTATGAGTTCTAAAAACGGTAAGTTTAGATGTTAAGTTTCTTAATAAATGTTATATAATTTCTAATATAACTGCACAGAAACATAATTTATGCAATAAAAGAAAAATACTTATTGTGTACTCTTGTAGCCAAACAGCTAAACGGCTCCCGCGCTTCTTGTCGGATGTGACGCAGTCACCACTTCCTGTAATCGCACAGCAAACATGGCTGCCTCCGGTAGCAGATGCGTGAGGTCGCTCTTATGGAAGTATGACATCTGCAAAAAGGGTTCATGTGTGTCTTTATCAAAGACGCGTCTGCAGGTAAAAACGGCACTTTCTTGTGTTTGATCATGGACAATTTGAAGCCGTTTCTGCGACTAGTTAGTTGTGATTGTTAGTAATGCTGCAGAGTATATTGTCCTTGTGGCTCAAAAGTATATAATAAAATTATTACAGGGTATGCATAGAACTTGTTGTAGATTGACAGTATATAATAAACTGTACCTTCGTTGTGCATAAGTATAAATTATTTGTTTTATGAGTATATTATGGTATGACATGCCAGACAAGCAAGCTATTGACCTATTAGCCACAAATTATTGTTCGTAAATACAAATATTAGCGCGTGTGCATGCGTGGTATTATAGAAACGTAGTACTTAGTCCGGCTGTATGAGTCCGTTTTTGGAAAAAACACACAATTAAATAGTGCCATAAACCAGTATTTAATGTTTGATTTCTTCTATGGCATTGCCTCTTTTTTTTTAAAATAATTTCCGATTTTACCAGTTTTGATTTAACGTTACCTTTTGAACTTGATCAACAAGTGCTGCTTCTTTTTATTCTAGCTACCAGTCAGACACATTTGTGTGTCTACCTCTTTGTGGAGGAAGAACTTGGCAGCTGCAGGCCCACAGAAATACACAGAGGAGTTCATCAAGAAACAGGTGGAGGAGTTTGAGATTGGCAAACGTCACCTGGCCAACATGATGGGGGAAGACCCAGAGACATTTACGCAGGAGGATATTGATGTAAGTTACCTCACTTTTATACTTTTCTGTGATGTAGGTAAGATAATACAGTAGCATATAAGCGTATAAGTAAAATCAACATCTTTATTTGAAACCAACACTACGTTTTTTTAAGCTGATCTCTGCTTCTTAATATGCTTCCACACTCCTACGTCGTATTATACATACTATGACCCAGAAACTGATCGATCTACGCCATCATGTAGGACATCTGATTTCTTTATAGGAGAAGTGTTTGGTATGTGGAAGCGTTTTATCAACTAAACCTGATACACGTATAAATCTTAATATCTTAATATTAATCGTTAAATTATTGTAAATGTGGACTTGTTTCAAACAGTATATTTAATATTCATGTATAGACCACTGATCTCTAAATGATCTCTATCGCACTTTTAACAATTTCTTTATTTTAAAGGGGTGGTTCAATGGTTTTTCATGCATTCTGACTTATTAACACTGTTTAAGAGTTGTTTCCTCATGCTAAACGTAGGCTAAGTGTCAAAAAAGCAGTTGGGCGTGTTACAGAGTATTTTTGTGCCGAATGCACTTTCCCAGGGTTCGTACAAGTTTCGGAAAGTTTTTTCGATTACGGGCATAGCTGACGTTTCAGGGGTTTTTATACACATCACTTATTTTTATGGCCACTTCCCCTGGGAAACCCCGCCCACCCGTCAATCAGCGGGAGACTTTAGAACTTACAAACATCACATCACGCGACAGCTTTGTTTAATTTCAAGACTCAACAATGGCATAAATGTGTTTTTGCATGTAAGGAGAAGAAAGCCAGCCTTATGGAAACAATGGATATAGTTTGTTTATCGGGGGTAGCAGCTGAGTTTGCATGTGTGTTTGATACGCTGGATTTTATTGAAAAGTCCCAACCGGGTCGTGAGTTGCATGCGGTAAGTAAGACTTCGGTGTTATGTTGGAATTTGTAAGTGCATATTATATAAACGAGACGAACATGTAGTGAATCATAAGTTAAACAGTGATGTATAAACTCGTCCTCACTCCTCCCACGGCAGTAACTCTGCCTTCTTCCTTTTTCCGTAAATTATCGGAAAGAATCGGTAAAGCTTATCTTTCTTTTATAAATCTGATTAAACTGAAGACTCTTCGGAGATATAAAGGATGTGTTATGGGAGCTTTCATTTAGTAAGGCTATGAACTCGAGTGTGTATTTAGCTTTATTTTTCTTATTAAATATTTTGGGTTTTTAATGCACTTGATAATAAAGGATGAACTTTGTACAGAGAGTGAGGAATGAGGATATGCCATTTCACTTACTGCTTCGTCTCCTCTGTCCTCGCAAGGGAAATGAGGATTCCCAAATAAGAATTGAGAACACCCACTGTCCTTGCTCATCCACACTAGTCATTTAGTCTGACTGGGCCGTTGGGCTGCAAGATAAATCACATGTGATTGTCATGCGCATCTCGTCAGAAAATTCTGTTCCTTGTTTAGGAGTAAATCGCCATCGCCTGCTTTAAGATGGAATGGGATTTACTAAACAAAGCCGTAGTTTACTGACAACCTGGGAAATATCACATGTATTATCGCAGGTGATACAGCGAAATTGCCCTGATTAAGGTGGATAGGCCTTCTATTGGCTGATTTGGTTTATTGAGGGCAACTATTTTGGGTTATCATCATTGTATTTATCACTTTAAAAGTATTTAAAGGGATCTTATAGTGCCCTTTTGCAAATTAATTTGTTTTTGGGTCTACAAGAATAGGTTTTTATGCTTGACTGTTCAAAACACGCATTATTTTTCACTTATTTTACAGTATTGCAGCACATATTTTCAAAGTCATGTCTTGAACCCTGTGTTGAAGCTCTTGATCCTTTAAAGCTCCCCTCTTTCGATTGGTCACGCTGGCACAGTCTGTTGTGATTGGTCACCCACTTAGAGAGAGTGCGTTTTGGTATTCAGTTTCTCAGTCTTATGTCTTAAACATTTCCGATATTATAACAACTGTTATAACAACAGTTATATTATAACAACTTTAACATGAGGTTTGCGCACATCCACACAACATCCAGTACACAAAATGGCTTTCACAGCGAAAGATAAAGTCCTTGGGTTATTAGGGCATGGGGTGATCACTGTTCTTTACAGAAAGAAAAACATCAGTAGTCTTTTCTTAGAACAGGTGTAGCTGTTGCAAAAACAATGATGAACCAAGGCTTACAAAAGTGATAGTGACCCCACAGCTAAAAACGTTTGCAATAGGAAAGCTGAACAAAGGGGTTTTGAATCAGCATCTGACTCTTCTGCACTTTGTTGTTAAAGTCGTAGTTCTTAAAAAATGTTTTCAGTTAAAAGATTAGTCAATTTTCTTAAAAAAAAAACACACAGATAATTTACTCAGCACCATGTCATCCAAAATGTTGATGTCTTTCTTTGTTCATTCCAGAAGAAATTATGTTTTTTGAGGAAAACATTTCGGGATTTTTTTCATTTTAATAGACTTTAATGGACCCCAACACTTAACAGTTTTTTTCAACTGAGTTTCAAAGGACTCTAAATGATCCCAAATGAGGAATAAGAGTCTTATCTAGCGAAAGGATTGTCATTTTTGACCAGAAAAAAAAAAATGCACTTTTAAACCACAACTTCTCGTCTATCTCTGATCCTGTGATCTGCAAGCTCGACCACATGTAATTGCGTAATGATGTGGAAAGGTTACATATATTATGAAACGCACATTTGTGGACCATTTTAAAAAATAAACTGACACAAAAACATTAATTAGTATCAATCAACATACAACAAGGTCGGAACGGTCCTCTTTCTCCACAATTGTAAACACTGGGGCTTAGTTTGACCTCTTGACGCGATGACGTATTGCGTGCGGTCACGCTGGCGCATCACAGGACCGGAGATAGACGAGAAGTTGTGGTTTAAAAGTGCATATTTTTTATTTTTAGATAAGACCCTTATTCCTCATTTGGGATCGTTTAGAGTCCTTTGAAACTCAGTTGAAAACAACTGTTAAGTGTTGGGGTCCATTAAAGTCCATTGAAATTAGAAAAATCCTGGAATGTTTTCCTAAAAAATAAAAAACATAATTTCTTCTCTATTGAACAAAGAAATACATCAACATTTTGGATGACATGGTGGTGAGTAAATTATCTGGATTTTTTTTAAGAAAATTGACTAATCCTTTAAAAAGAAACTCTCTTTGAAGTGGACTTTGAGCTTTGTAGCTTTAACATTACATACTGAAGAATTTTAAAAATGTGATAAAGCATAATTGGAGCCCTTTAAGAGTGAGACTTACTTTTCCTTAATGCTGCTTTTAGCTTTTTAAAGAGTAATCTTAGGTCCTACTTTTAATTCACATCTCTTTCTGTTTTGAAAAAATTGAGATGTTTAATGCATAGGGGGCTGTGTATAATATACAACATATGGGAATTACTTTTAAGTCAGGTCAATTCCCTTTCACCCTATTTGTCCCTAAAAACAAGTTTTTTGATTATGCTAGGTGTTAGGGCAGCAAGATGCATCAAAATTATATCACAAATAATCACATCGCAACATGAATATTGCATCGGAATACAATTACTTTATTACTTTAATATTTCAACAACTTGTGTATCATCAAAGTTTTAGGTTGATGGTTTTAGCAGAGAGACTGATGAGACAGAGATGATGCGTTCTTTTCTAAAAAGAATCTGAAACTTTATTATTTTCATGAAAAAAATTATATAGTTTTGCATAGTTTATCATTTACATTTGTACAATTGCCATATGCTTTTATCCAAAGCGACTTACAGTGCCACACAAGACATAATGTATATTCCATTTTCTGAGAAAAGACTTTGCTGGCAAGCTGACATACACATAAAAACAGTAAATTATAAGTTCAGTGTCCAGTAACATTTTTTCTGCCAGACTGAGAAATGTCCATAATGGATTTATTCCACTAATTTGGTCCGATTTCTCGATTCTTAGCATTATTCCCCGATCTCTGTCACCATTAATGAATTGAGTCCTCAGAGTAAGTGTGGCTAAAAGGAGCTGACACGTACCCTCCCTCTGCCAGCTGATCAGTGGGTAAGGGGTGGAAAATGGCTGCGACTGCAGGGCACAGAGCAAGTACAAGATGGGGCGTCTGTGCCTGAGCTGGCACCAGCGTGTCTGCCAAGCGCTTCAGCCGACATGACGTTCCCGTGAATGCGCTGAAGGTGTGAAACAGCTGCACAGCGAGATCTGCCAGGAGGAAGTAATTAATAAAGACTGCAAGCCTCACCTGCCTTCTCCCGCTGACTATCGTCTATCCGCGAACGCGCTTGTGTTTGCACCCGTCAGGTGGGCTCTGAAGTTTGCGGAGTCCGTAGAGTCCATGCGCTGGAAAGTGAACTGAAATTGGGAAGAAATTTGCTGAGTTTTTGCGACTTGGTTTAACTGTTACATATTTTGGAACGCAGAATTTGCAAAGCTCTTCCCAATTCCACAAGCTATCTATTGAAACTTACATGCAACATATGTCATTCTCAAATAAGTTTAAGATGTCACAACATGAGAATGGTAAAAGTAAAGTTCATCATGAAAATTCTGTCATATTTTAATCGCCCTAATGTGGTCACAAATAAACTTGGCACTATAAGGTGCGTATGTCTCACAGATTTGTGAAGAACTTGTATTTCAATCTGTTCCTCTCCTAAAACTATATGTGTTGGAATTGTAAAAGTCTTGGAATATAGTGGAAGTAATTGTGGCATTCTGGAAGCTGGATGTGTGGGTCTTCTCATAACCCGTAGGTCGGGGTGGTAAAGAAATTGTAACTTTATTTGCAGGGTGAGTCATTTAAAACAAAAACCCATGTATGTTGCATGCAATTCCCTATAGCCTATATTAAATATTTGGGAATTTATATTTTCATATTTTATTAGGTTCTTTGATAAGGCTACCATATGTAGGACTACGTAGCAACGTAACTTGCGTGATGGCCCCAAACCTTTGGCCTCACATCACGAAAGCGCCAAGCAGTTCCCGCCACCAGCCATAACAACAAAACCAATGTAGTAATAAAAGTGAAGATGGAGGACATGCTGCGTGAGAAATTAAGGTCATTCTTCTATACAGATGAATACAAACACTGCTTTGTAAATGTTAAAAATGTTATTAATATGGCCATGCTGGTTTCTATGATTCATAAGCGTATGTTGATGCCAGTTTACAGGACAATGTCATTTTTAATTTACATTATTACAATGCCTAGTATGTCTTTTTAATGGTTGCGGGTTGTAGAAATACAGTGGTGTGGGCGGGCCAAATAAATGTATAAAAGCTTGACTCGCGGGTTGGAAAAACCCCGACCCACACATCACTAGGATCTTTTTTGTAGCTTATCATGGATGAAAGGGTTGGACTTAAAATGTGCACCCTACAAGTCTAATTTAAAACTCTTGACCTAAACAAAAGGCTGACCGAAAAATATCATTGTTTATATTGGGGAGTTTCAAAATACTGAATAGTGGATGATATCTAAACTTTTGTCACTTGTTAAATATGTTTTCTTATTAACATTAGTGAGTAGATTTTAATTTTTGGCTCTACTGTTTTTTAAAGGCTCTCTAAGCGAATCTGCGAGACGTTAGTTATTGTTGATGTTTGAACTGTTTAGCTAACTCCTCCCCCTCCCTTCCGTGCTTTCATGAACGTGCCCAACCCCCACCCCCAAATCCTTTTTGTCGGTTATTGGCTGGAATACTTTGTTTTGTTTTGTGCTGCTAGGTTTGGCCACTATGACTTCGTTCACACTGCAGGCTGAAACGACCCAATTCTGATTTTTTTGCCCTTATGCGACCTGTATCTGATCTTTTCATGACAGTCTGAACGACACAGATCCGATCTTTTCAAATGTGACCCAGGCCACTTGGGTATGTGGTCCTGAATCCGATACGTATCCGATCTTTTGAAATGCGTCCTCCGTCTGAACGGCCAGGCCACATGTATCCGACCCATACGTCATAATTCTGTGTTGAAGTAGGCTGAAACAAACAACAACCATGGCGGACGTTGCTAACACTGCTCCACAAAACGCCATGGCCAAAAACCTTGCTCTCCTCCTTCTTTTTATTTTTTTTTAAACGAGAAGATTGTAGGTGTGACCCCGAATAGTCGAAGATTCAATGCATCGATAGGAGAAGCCTGATTCGACTGCAAATCTCACAGTCGTATCGTCGCAGATGTGTTATGAAATGAGGATCATTCAATTTTGGCCGTATCACACGTTATCTGATTTCACATATAACAGGCTTCTCCCACTATATTAATATACAGCATATTATTATAATGCTGCAAATAATATGTGAAGTAGCAGCTTTCAATAAATATTTTTAAAATGCGTTAATAAATCCAACAACCCTTGTGACCGGGCTACACGTCCATAAGATGTTTTTATGTAAACCATTGCCTCTTTGTTTCTACATTAAAAGACAAAGCTGGCAATTCTGGTTATACTTTCGTTCTTTTAATAATTTCTTTACTTTTTTTATTTTATTTATAAATCACTCTGGGTTATCTGATTTATCTATTTGGCATGTGTTTTGTTTCCTTGCACTTGAGGCATTTTGCACATTTGTTCTGCACTTTGTTACTTCTGACTTTATTTTATTAAAAAAAAATGTATTTATCATAAACGTAAATTCTGATCTAATTTAAGTCTGTAAATTTTGGATTGCTTTTCGTTGTATCGATGTTGCGCTTGCGTGCTGGCAATGCTTGCATGCAATTTAGCCGAACGGGCTAGGTGTTCTGCGTCACATATTTAGAAGTTCATCAAACTAAACATACAAACACGGATGTTTTTCGACGGGTATAAGTTTTTAAAATATTAAATGTATTTAAACAGAGGTAAGCCGTTTCTTTAAATTTCGGTGCTGAAACGGAAAATATCTGCTACGCGTAGTGTCTATAAAATCATTAATTTCAGTGTTTTTCTTGTTATAAATTAACGTTTAATGATTTGTATATATAAAGCTTCGTTTTTATTATTTACAGTAACGATCACAAAGTATTTGTCATTTCTCATTTGTCGTTTTTTTTTGTCATGACTGCTTTGACGCACTAAATCTCCAAATTAAATAAAAACACTGAATTGTAGCCGGAGTTTCCAAGGCAGGATCCCCTTTGTTATTGGGGAGATTTTTTGCACAATTTATATATTACTTATGAATATTTTAGGAAATTATTTTTGACACACGTAGGTTATTACGTATATTTTGGATTTTAATTTCATTACTGTCTGTGCATCTCCGTGGCCTCATCCGAGCGCACTTTCTCCGCCTTGCGTCTTTTGAAGATACGGGCATCAGCACCATGACCCAGAATAGACACACCTTTGGCTAATGCATGCCCACACAGAAATTCTGAACTCCCTGGGCATTCGTCCCCTAGCTCATGAGAGACTTTGGACTTTATTATACAACCGGCGCAATGCTCGATGCTAGTGTCTTTTGCTAGAGTAAAGAGCGCGTTGATAATATGCGCATACAGTATTAACGGGATGACAACGCGGGTTTGCTTTTCACATACATGGATGCGAAGCAGCACAAAAACGCTTTTTAATATAAAAAATTAAAGGATTAAAATGTAAAAGGTTATTATTGAGTCTCTTGGACATAAATAAGGACTGATTATGAGACGTTAGAAGGCGCAAAGAGCTGCTTCATCTGTAGCTAAGTAAATAAATGCTTTGCTTTAAACAAATGCATCTATTTTTAAATGTTTTTAAATGCTACCCCACGAATTTTTTGTATATAATCTGTGGATTTGGTGAGATGAGAACTCATCTCTTGTTTGTAACAAATAGTATTTTTAGAGTACAAACCTTATATAAAGCCTAATATATTCTAAAAATGTAATTATACACTATGTATATCTTTATAAAAGTATACACTATCAGAACTAAACCCATTATTATTTTTTTTCAATTTATGAATTATTTATAAGTTTAAAAAAGACAGTACTATTTAGTAAAAAAAAGATCTTACGATCTTACGAAAGTAAAATATGTTCGTCCGCATGGACATTGAAAATTGTAAAGTTTAATTAATATTATATGTTGTTATAATATTATATGTTGTATGTAAATATGTTGTATGTAGGCTATCTGAAGTTGTAACTTAAGTAATTTCCCCTGGGATTATTAAAAGTATTTCTGTTTCTGATTAATAGCGCATATATTTATCTGATAACTGATGATGTCTGTGTGTTTCAGACCCTGGCTGTGTACACTGAAGTGTATATGACAATAAAGTAGTGAAACTCAATGTATTTATTTTTAAAATGTATTTTAAATAGGCCTATAGGCTCATAGGTTTTTTTGTTAAAAAAAACAATTCACAGCACCCCCTGTTCAAAATTACTTCCAGCGGCCCTGGACTACACTGATGTTGACATCCATGTTTAACGTTAGTTAACAAGTGACGTCATTGACCATTGAGTACTCTTCTGCGCATGCGGGTCACTTCTGGGTCATTTCACGTTCACACAGGAGATCACAAAAGGTCGCATTTAATTGGAAATGTGAACGGCCTTGCAAAAAAATCACATTTTTTCAAAAAATCGGAATTGAGCATTAAGCCCTGCAGTATGAACGTAGCCTATGTTGATATTGCCGTTTGTGAAGCCTGGGCTGTCTACAGAGATCGCGTTTTTTTACAGTTTGATCAGCGGACAGGCAGCAAGCAGATAGTGAGGAGATGTTTTCGGTATGTAACAAAAAAAATTCTATGGTCTAAAACAGTGGTGTCAAACTCAATTTCATCCCGGGCCACATCAGCATTACGGTTAATCTCAAAGGGCCGGTTGTATTTGAATGACTGTATGAATGTATCAACTCTTTTATTACTGTATATTGCATAATTTTCTCTGCATTTGCTTACTATTGGTTTTGTTAATAACTCAATTAATACCTAGCTTTGAAAGTAGAAGCCCAGGCAAATAATGACAAAGTGTATAGAGTACAACTATTCTACAGATTATTTTTAAAATAATTGTGGTGACAAAAACACATGTTGTATGTGAGTACAGTACACTCAAAATGTTATGTTATCCTTCATTGTGCAGGTCAGAAAATGAGAGGCATTTTAGATACTATTAAAGAGTTTTACCATCTCCACCACAAAATTAGGCATTTATTAAAACACATCTACCCTCGCTTGTCATTTCTTGCCCTCTTTACAAAAAAGCTGTGATTTTTTTTACCTGGCTTTGAGTGTCTGACTGTTTGACTGACGTCTCATGAGTTCATTGTTGTAGGCTACAGATCAATAGATTCAATCGTTTATTAATGAGTCAGATGGGTCATTAGTTCGGCGGAAATAGACGCGTTGTAAACTAATCCCAGCTGGACATCGCGAAACATTTCTGTACACGAGTCGGAAAACATTTTTTCGCTGGATGCGCGTGAGCGGGCGCGAGAGAGGGAGAGAAAAAACGAGCAGATCCTGTCCGTTTCCATATGCGGAGGTCGCATAGGCAGCGTCATCAAGCCTGGTTTATTTAAGTTAACTGACCATTACATTCGCAAGTCATACGCATATTACAACTATTTACTATAAACAAAGAATAATATTTAACTTTATAATTGTTAATATTCTGAAACAAGACAGTCTTGATGACGTATGCAGCCTGGAAATGCGAGCTCCGGACGCTGCAGCGTTCGCATTCAGACACGCCCATTCTGGTAGTGCGCGCGTGCGGGGCACTGCTCATTCTCTCTCATGCAATCATCAACATAATCACTATAATTACATTACAAAAAGACTTTGGCGGGGCAAAAATTAGTTTTGGTGGCTGCTAAAAAAAATCTATATAGGAAATAACCTGCAAAAATAAAACTTATAATAACAATAAAATAATCTGTAAACTCTCGCGGGCCACATAATTAACATAATTTGTAAACTCTCGCGGGCCAGATGAAATGAGGGGGCGGGCCGGATTTGGCCCGCGGGCCTTGAGTTTGACACCCCTGGTCTAAAACGTGTCAATTCGCTTAGAGCGCCTTTAATCATGTGACAAACCGCAGGCCCCCAGACTGCGCCAAATATTTTCTGGAAGTGCGACATTGGATTTTCGCATATTTTTTAGGGATTTGTATCGCTTTCCTCACTCTGCACTAAAAACAACAGTGGATCTACTTAATTCAATTATGGGCACTGGTTCAACATGATTTAATTAAGTTTTCTTAAAATTAAATTAACGTTAATTATTGTTTCATTTCATACTAGGAAAACTAACAAAAAAGGGATTAAACATTTGATTTTTACAGTGTTGGATTCAACTGATCTCCAGGTCTGGCGGTACCACTTTTAGCATAGCTTAGCATAATCCATTGAATCTGATAAGACCATTAGCATTGCGCTAAAAAATAACCAAAGAGTCTTTTGATATTTTTTCTTTTTAAAACTTGACTCTCCTGAAGTGACATTGTGTACTAACACCGACGGAAAATTAAAAGTTGTGATTTTCTAGGCAGATAAGGCTAGGATCTATACTCTCATTCTGGCATAATAATCAATGACTTTGCTGCCGTAACATGGCTGCAGGAGGCGCAATGATATTACGCTGTGCCCCGAAAATAGTCCCTATTGAAAGTTACCAATGGGACTATTTCAGGTGCAGCGTAATATCAATATGATATCATGTTAGATATCAGCCACTATTAAAGGTGGGGTGCACGATTTTTGAGAAACGCTTTGGAAAAGGGAGCCAGGCCGAGAACCAAAACACACTTGTAGCCAATCAGCAGTAAGGGGCATGTCTACCAAACCAACATCATTGCCTGAGTTGCGTATGTGTGGTGCGGGTCCATCAAAAGAAGGCCCAGATTGTATTTGGGTAGGGCCATATTTGTTTGTTTGTTGATTTTGAAATGTCAACATTGCCTTTCGGAGATCATGCACACTGCCTTTAAGTATTTTGCCACTTTCCAAAATGACAATTTTATTTTTGGGTGAGCTACAGTACTGTGCAGATGTCTTGGGCCACCATTAGATTTGTTGTTTTTTCAGTAGAGTGACCATATATAATTATTTATTAGAAAACAACCAGAACCTTCATTTTTTTTAGTTTGTATCTTAAAGGTAGGGTAACAGATTTGATCCTGAAACATTTTTAGTTATGCTGGTTAAAAGTCTCCTCACATTCTGATAGCATTCACTGTGTTAAGTTGTTTAAATGTATTTGTAAAAATTTATGTCATCTGTGAAAGGCGTAGGACCAAAAAATGTTCAACAAATCATAGATTTCGGTCCGAACGGACGTTTCCTTTTATGTCCCTCATACGTAAGCGTAATTTGAATTCCCACCGCGCAGCGAGTCCACGCAGATACCATACGTCATCGGCGTGTTCACGTGCGCTCTGTCTGTAAACAGCGAGAACAGCAAACTTTTCTGCTGAATTGACAACCTACACAGGAGCAACAAAACTAAATGCATCTTTTATAACAACAACAGCAAAAACTGCCTGGATCAGCAAGAGCAAAAACCCAAATTAACATCTGTAACTTTACTGCTTTACCACGAGATGCAAACAGCTACAGGAGGCAAAGGGTCTGAAAGGGTCGTTGCACTGTTTATTTTGGTAAGGTAGGTACGCGATATGTTTGTATTGAGATGGATTCAGATATTCTACTTTGATGAAACGTTGTGTTGCTTATGAAATTTGTGTTCGTTTTCCGGATTAGCATAACGATATAGTTACTACGTCTACACAATCGAACGTGTGCTTAAACTAATTCTGATGTAAACCAGTTGTTTATGTTGGTTATTTTGGAAGTGTTATTCACTTTGTACTGCAAAGTTTTCTCACTGGTGAATGAGACATGAGACGTGACCGTCTGATCTGTGCGTGTTCATGTGTTTGGAAAGAGGCGTGACTTTGGATGGCGATTTGACTTGAGGGTGGGATCGGGATTTCATTGCTACCTTTAATAAAGTGAACAAAAAATAGCTTGCGGTAGCCTAAAACTTTTCCACTACTGTTTCTAACATTATGGAGTGGTTTCCCGGTCAGGGATTTGCATAAGCCAGGACTAAGCCTTAGTTTAATCAGGAAATATATCTAATTTGAACAAATATGCTTTACTAAAACCATTTATTGTGTGCATTTGGAGGCGAAACGATTTGTTAGTGCAAGTTGTTTTCAGTTTGGACAGCTCTTACATTTATTTTAGTCTAGGACTAGTCTAATCCCTGTCCGGGAAATCGCCCCCATGGGTCCTAAAGACTTTCTAACTGGTTTTATCTGACCTGGAGTTGAACCCTGGAGGACAGACTTGGCAAAGTTTGGAACGCTGTACTTTTTATGCAAAATTATCTTGCAAGGGTCAGAGAGAGGGTAAAGGGTATCAAATTATGTCTGTGTAGCAAGAAAACCTGGACAAACATAGGTCAACAACAAGGAAAGCAGCATGCAACGCTTCAAAGTCCGTGTAATAAAAAAGGATATGATGTCAAATTTGGTCAGTCTGTACTGTTGGTCAAACTGTACTAGCCAGATTGAATTTATTAACATGGATGTCACCTTGTCACCTTGGAAGGTCATATACATAGTTTTGATGCTTCGGTTATTATATGTGTGCATGAAGCGAGTGGTCAGACGTTTCAAACTGTTCAGTAAAGTGGAGGGAGTACGAGTAGGAAGTTTGTTATCCAGATTGGAGCTGTGTAAAGCTCGGGCATCTGAGGTTTCTAGAACACAATGACGAGGCTAAACCTCCCTGAGGGACTTGGGCCATATTGCTTTTCAAGGTGCGAACAGGTGCTGCCTTCATCTGTCAAGCGTCCTGCACCATTCTGTCTGTTTGTCTCTTTGTTTCTCTCTCTATCTCACTCACTTTATCTCACCCACTGGCTTTGATGCTTCTATACATGGAGGACGGTTCTCTTGGAGTTCATCTGCCATCACCTCATTTTTTTTTTCGTTCGTCGTCTTGGTTCGGTCCTGAAATACATTGTCAGAGGCCCAAAGGCAGAGAAGGTGGCTCATTCTCTGTGGTACAACTTTTTTTCAGAGCTGTACATTCATGCAATATGGACAGTTAAACAGTCACCTCTGATATCAATTACTGTTACTTATATTGTAGAAAAAAAAATTATATGCGAAAGTATTGAATTGTGGATGTTTTACATTTCAAAAATAAGACAGCTGCGCAGTCTCTGAAAAGCTATAAAGTCATTAAACGTTATGTTTTTGTTTGTCCCCAGAGGAGCATTGCTTATCTTTTCCCCTCCGGACTATTTGAGAAGCGAGCAAGACCTATCATGAAGGTGAGATTTGGTCCAGATTTTATTGTTCCCCCACTTTATAATAATAGACACACAGTCAACACCCATGTTTCATCTTTTTGTTTTAGCATCCGGAACAAATATTCCCAAAACAGACAGGTAAAGTACTTGTCTTATATCTCTCTCTGCACTTGAAATGTAAGCATGTCAATACCCAGTGATGATTTTTTTAAATTCCCTTTTCTCTTATTTAGCTGTCCAATGGAATGCAGATGGCCGTCCTTTTCACTTTTTGTTCTACACAGGGAAACAGTCCTACTACTCTCTCATGCATGTGAGTTTACACTCTTCTTCAGCTGTTTTTTTTGTGCAAAGGGTTAAATTTAATGTCGCTTTTCCATTGCATAGTACCGGTTTGGGTCAGGTCGGCATACTTTTGGGGCTTTTCCACTAGGTGGAGTACGTAGTCCCCGGTACTTTTTAAGTAACACCTCGGTTGGGGTTCCAAGCGAGCCGAGCTGATACCAAAATGTGACATGAAAACCCTGTAGATCAGAGGTTTTCAAACTTTTTGTGTGTGTGGACCACTATTTGTAATCAAGAATTTTCGCGGACCACCTCATAATACTCATCATAAAATATGTCTACACAAAGTCCTGAATAAATCTGCACATCTAAATCGTCTTACTAGCACTGAAACTATAACTGGTCATCACATCAGTACAACAGGTTTCTTAACAGAAAGTTTACTGCACAAAACGGCCAATCCATTTTGTACGGCTCTGAACTTGAATGTCACCGCCGAGCGCCACTGGCCTATTTTAGTAAACGCACAATAACTTGACAATTTAATTTAAAATTAATATCAATAGTCTTATATCAATATTATTTATATACATATTCCCCATGTTGGGAAAGTTCACTTTCTACATGAACTAGTTTAGTTCACAGTTCACACATTTTAAAATGAACTAGTTCAGTTCATAGTTCATATTTTGAACTAGTGCACAGTTCCAAAAATGAACTAATTTGTAGTTATTTTTCCCATATTATAATTTTTTTATTGATTGCCATTATAGCCCATATAGAACCACAGACTTTAAATCCTTATCCAACCAGGGTTTACATAAGCATTGACTGTCTTTTAATTGTTGTATTTGCTTGCACATACCTTGAAAGGCTAGCCGGGTGGGGGTCGCACACCGGGCGAGAAGCGCTGCTGCGAGGCATTGCGTGTATGACAACTCGCAGGTATTGCACATCACACGTGCACCTTAAATAGCGTGAGCTCAGTCAGAGTCTGTTTCAAGATCCAGAATATGCGTTAGCAGCCTATGTTAATCGTTAACGATTTAAGACAAATATGATGTTATTTAATGTTAAACTATTTGAGTGGGGTGGCAGGATTTTCAGGAGCGTCTGTGTTGTTTTGATGACGCATGCAGCGTGACTGGTGAACACTGACTGGTGGCGGTGTTGCCAGATTGGGTGTTTTTTCCGCCACACATTAAGGCCTGTTTACAGTGTGTTTTAGTTGGGGTTTCGCCTGGAAGAATATAGAAATCTGGCACCCTATTGAACGACGTTAAACTGAGAGCGCGTGCCGGTGTTCACAGGCATCAGAATGAACGAGTTCACAGTAACGTTCATCAGGCAGTAATACAGTACGTTCAGTTCACGTTCAACTTTTGTTCAATGAACTCGTTCAGGCACAACACTGCATATTCTTAAAATATACATATTCTTATTTTGCCTTTACACGGACCACCTGCAGTACCCTCACGGACCACTAGTGGTCCGCGGACCACAGTTTGGGAATGGCCGCTGTAGATCACTGATTGGTCTGAGAGAATCGCCACTACCAGCGTCATCTATATAATGTAATATATTCGTGCTAGCTTGCACTTTCTGGAGTAAACCTGTTGTCATCTGTGCTTTGCTGTTAGTTCACAAAATAGATGAAAGCGTCCACAGGTTGACAATCAGGAACACCATACCAGTTTTTTCCAGACTTGCAGTTTGTGGCGGCACATTCGCGACGTGCACGTCCGCATATATGCTTAAATGCAACTTAAATGACTGACGCCACAGGTGTTTGTCCAAAAACTGTCATGTGAGACAGAGGTAGTGATAAACTCGATGTGCAAACATCTATTTTTGTGGCGGACTGATAAATAAATTATTATATGGGAATGTATAGCATTCCAACAACGCTCTCACTTGTAGGATGTCACAGCAGTAGGCAGTGCAAATATAACGAAACACCTAAAATCCCTCCCACTATGAAGTGTTACTAACTCGATGAAAAAGCTAACCAAGCCAAAGTAAAGTGAGCTGACCCGACCTGACCCGTGGGGTACTGTGCAATAGAAAAGCCCCATAAGACAATATGGGTATATTTGGAGAAAGAGCAAAAAATACATTACATAAATTATCGATTTTTCTTTTATGCGAAAAGTCTAGGGGTGTGATGGTCATTAAATAACCGTGAGACCGACGGTTATAGTTGAACACCGTCATTAGAACTCTATAACTCTATATTTTTTATCATAAAGAATGTTTAAATACTAATTAAAAACAACTGTTAACAGTCTGTGTTACACACCCCACCATGTTCTCACGCAGTGAAAAATACAGACCGGAGCAGACACTGACAATGCGCTGACATACAGGACAGACCAGGTTACTTTTCGGTTACTTTTGAGATGAAACATATTAAACAAAGTCTCACCTTTCAAATAATCTCTTCCTTCTAGTTAATTTATAGCATCAAATAAACATGAATGACCATAACAAGGAATGTTATTATAACCACGGAAAGGCATCAGTACACTCCGCTTTTTATTTCAAATCCTTCCATGCTAATCTACTAACTCTCCTGAAAGCACATTCAATGCTAGTTGTCTTGCTGTTAATTTTAAATAAACGTAGAGTAAGTAGCTAATCAGTGTCTAGTTTATTCAAACGGCGGTTTTACTTCGCAAGCGTGAGCACTGAGCAGCGCGTATGTGGAGAGCATTTGCCGCGCGTGGCCATTGTGCTTACACCGGCTGCGTTTGCAGCGCATACTGTACAGTTTTGGGTTCACATTACTTTACATGCATTTATGACCAAAATCTCTTCAAGACTCTTTTTAATCCACATTCTGGTCCATGTAATGACAGATATAGACACAATTAAATCTGTTTCTCTCAAGATTATTAAAATAGATGATAACGAGAGGATTAATTTATGCTGGGCAGAGAGTGGACAGCGCAGTTTTCTGGCAACAGTGTTTTTTTATATTTCACTGCTTTTTGTAAAATTGCTCAAAGTCATTACTGTTTAAAACACACTTGGCATCACATTTATGATTTTATGGTAAAATTACCATAAATGACCCCCATCTCAACTGAATTTCGTTACCTGAACACCCAACTCAGACATAGTTTGTGCCCCGCTCACCCCTACTTTTAATTTTGTTAGGGTCTTCGATAAATCTGGACAGCATAATTGAAAGTCATAGTATTTGTATAAGATTTGTGGTTCGCAACCTTGTTCCTGGAAGACCCTCAACAGTAAACATGATTCTGTTTGCCTTGACACACTCTTTTAAGGAATTGCAGTACATTAGTAACAAGCCAATGAGATAAATTATATATGTTTGATGAGATAGACGTACTAAATACATACTGTTGGGGTTCAAAATGGTTGGAAGCCACTGTTTCTCATGTTGAAGGTAAAATGGTTTTGAGCTGGGTCAGAGAGAGATTTTACTTTATGTAGTCTATGGATGAAGGGAGTGGTGTAGACAAGTGCGTAGGAAGGGTGCAGTGCAGACCACAGATAAGGGGAGGGGCATAAAGAAAGGTGGGTGAGAGGCGAGACTCCAACTGGGCGTCTCTGTTCCCCTGAAAAGGTCCTGATGGGGTGACTGTGAATGCATGTGCACATATGCAAGTCTTTGTGTATAAATTTGTGAGTGTGCCTCAGGATGTCACTGTGATGGCGAGACCCCCAAAGAGCCCCATCTCTTTGTCTCCACAGCTAATTTCTTTTCAAAGTTTGTTTGTTTTTAGTTTTTTCTTTCTCCTCTACCATTCATCTCTGGACTCGACCTTGGGCTAAGACATCTTTGTAGTAGTAGTAAAGAGTTTGCGTGCGAGTTGACTAATGTGCCATTGTCCTCGGTTTTTGTCCAAACCCCTCGTCCTCCCATTTGCCCTGCAGTGGCTGGGACCCCTGCTGCTAATTTAAATAGGTATGTCAAATCTGCCGGCGTGCACAGGCTCCCTCATCCAGCCAAATTCGCACAGAGGTGCTCCGTGCTCAGAAACCCCGCAGTGAGCAGAAAATAACGTACAACTCCCGTTCCCAACGAGAGGGATATTTATCTAGAATGAGGGAAAGCAAAACATAAATAGTCTCTCTCACAGACGCGAGGAAGATAAATATGGACATTTATCAAGCACTTCTAGTTTGTACGGGTCTGTTTCATATATATCACAGTACGGTTTGAAGCCGAGGGGGTTAGAGAGTTCACTGCGAAAAATAAAGGTGCTGCAAAGAGTTATTTACAGCAGTGCCATAGAACAACCACTTTTAATTCCTCAAAGAAGCATTCAGTCAAAGAACCATTTCTTTTTTACATATTTATAGTCTAAAGAATATTTTTCACTGCAAAGAACCTTTTGTGAAACAGAAAGGTTCTACGGATGTTAACCCTTTCCCCACCAGCGTGTTTTTATAAAAGTTACCAGCAAGCTGCAGCATTTTTTATAATTTTCACAAAAGTTTAATTCCTTCCAGAAAATAATTTTTAAATATATAAACATACAATATATCAAATAAAAAGAATAGACCCTCTGCTTTCAAACTAAAAATTTTTAATTCTACCTTCAATTGTTCTCTTTATATCACCTCTCAAATATGGGTAGGTTTCTTTTGTGAAGGACTTTTGATAGAAATACGAATCAGAGCAATCCTTAAAACATACACAGAGTTTGAACTGTTTGCCCTAAGGGAATACTTCTGGGTTTTATAAGTTGGTTTTATAAGAGCACCACCTGGTGGATAATAACGGAAATACGGATTGCCGGAAAAACTCGTCATTGGCAGAGAAGCATTTTCTCTTAATTGACAAGTAAACTCGTTAATGGCAGGGAAAGAGTTACAAGTTCTTTATGGAACCATTCAGCCAAAATAAGCTGTAAGCTGAAATAAAATGATATAAAAATAGATCATTAGAAAAGAGAGGTCCCGCACACTATCCACTTGCAAAAATAGAAAAGATGTATTGCAATGTTTCGATCTTTCGATCTTCTTCAGGCATCAAACATCATATACATACAATAGATGTTTGATGCCTGAAGAAGATCGAAAGATCGAAACGTTGCAATAAATCTTTTCTATTTTTGCAAGTGGATAGTGTGCGGGACCTCTCTTTTCTATTTGTCTATATTTGGACTTTCGAGTCCTTTTTTCCTACGCACCTATCGCACACAGGTGTGCGACGTTTATGTGATTGAATAAAAATAGATCATGAAAAACTAAAACTAAACTGACAACCACAAACTGAAATAATATAACGCTGAAAAATAAATATTAGTTTTTTTGTAATTAACAAGCTTTCATTCTATTGCAAAAAATTTGTAGCTGCATCTGTAGCATATTAGACAACTGATATTGCGAGCAAAATACTGCTCCTGCTAAATTATAATTATTAAAACTTAAAGTAAATCTGAACTATATAAAAACTAAATAAAAATTTCTTGAAAAAACCAATAAAAACTTGTGGTGGGCAAAATATTAATCGCTTAATAAACATTTGCGTGTGTGTAAGTATATATATTTATTTATATTATATATAAATAAAAATGTACAATTTTTCTGAAATGTATGGTATGCATGTACGCATGTGTATTTAAATATACATAATAATTACACAAAGTACACACACATCATTATGCAAAAACTCACTTTTATTTTGTATGTGATTAATCGCGATTAATCATTTGCCCAGCACTGATAAAAGCTACACTTAAACTATCAAAATCTTAATGAAACTAACTAAACTCAGATGAGCAGCACATTTAAATAAAAACTTACTTAAAAAGCAAAACCAAAATTAACCTTGCTATGGCATTGCAAAGCACCTTTATGCGTAATATTGTTGTTAGATTTTGCTTAAAAAAGCATTGCTTTTAAGCCTGACCTTTAATAACACACGCTTTTACAGTATATACTTGGTTTTGATGCTGTAGTCATTATCATTAATATATAGTTATTTAGTTGTACATTATATTTTGTTAAAGTTTTTTTTATGGAACCATACAGCCAGACAAAGACCATTTTTTAGCCTTTATTTTTAAGAGTGTATATTTTTATTAATTGCAATTGAATGAAAGTTTTTAACATGTTAAAACTGCAAAGAAACAGTAAAAAAGTGATGCAATACATTGGCCATAGATGTCCTTTTTACACATTTCTACATAAAATATCCCCTCTTTCCACTCTTCATCCTCTCCGAGTACTCCGTTTTTGTTCATATGTTGAGTGCATGATCAGTCAAACTGACCAAAGTGCAGTTAAGCATATGCACACACGATTAGTTATCCTTTCTGTACTGTAGTGTTCATTGTGCGTTCATCATTGTATTTTCAACAGAGTCTTAACCTTCTACAAAAACCCTGTACGCGCTTTGGGAGGAGCGAGGTCGCACGATTTAACCGTGATTTGTTGGACTTTAAAGAGTCCCGTCCAACCAAAAGGCAACATTCAAAGCTCATATTAAAACATTTTCTCCAACCTCACACCGTGGAACCTCTCTCCCCTCCTGAAGGCATTTGAATTTCTCCGGATTCGTTATGGCGCCGTGATCACGGACGTGTAACGCGCGTTTCCCCCGCTTTTCTCTCCCTCCCGCCTTTCTTTTCTATTACTCCTCCTTTTTTGTGCTGAAAATTGGTTTTTGCCCAATGTTTGCTTTTTTGGCGAGTAGCGGTGGATTATACTCACTCTATCAGGACCGAATTAAACAAACAGCTGTGAGATAATTGAGGGGGAAATGAATTCTCGCACGGGCGTGAGGAAGGTGCAGACGTGAGCTGCATGCCGGCGACGGGTCCTGTGTCAGACCCCTGCTCCGCTGCGCTCCGGCACCGCCACGCCTGACGGGCACTCACGGGCGTGATGCCAATTTAGACAAGTGTGCCCGAGGATGCCGTCCTGCTCCGCATGGCAGATTTTCCTGTCAGAAGTGTGTGTGTGTTGAAAGTGTGGGGGTTAAGACCCAAGTGCTCCCCAATTTAATTTTCCTTCCACACACACACACAATTAAATTCAGAGCTGAAAAGAGAAAGATGGAATCTGTTTTATAATGGAGACTCCCCTGTGTTTGTGTGTATCTGTTTGAGCGTGCGTGTCAGGGGGATTTTCAAATCCCTGCTTTTGCTTCACTGCATCTTTTCTTCTGAGGGATTCTTGAATTTCTATGAAGAAGAAGAATGCCTTGCTCTTATGTGTATTCGTAGACATTAGTCAAAAAATCCATGTTCATGCTTTTTATGGTATTCTACTCTTCCTAGGATGTGTATGACAAGATACTGGCTATAGAGAGACATCAGGACAAGATGAGAAATAAAGGCCTCTTTACATTGGACACCAAACAGATGTAAGGATTTTTAAACTTACCGTAAGAACTCTGTTTTTACTTAAAGCTCAGTGAAGATTTTAATGGTTTGTTTCTCTCTTTTGGTCTCTCGTCAGTTCACTAACTGGGAGCCGATGGCTGTTGAAAGAAGAAATGGAGGAGCTTCTGGTGGAGAATATTTCGGATGAAGATGTAAGAACAAAACATAATGTTAACCAACCTTCTCTAAGGGGTCTCCAAGCATCTTGCAAGTGCATTTAAGTTACAGAGTTTTTTATACAGTGTGGTTTTCCTGGGTTCGAACCTGTGACTTTTACCAGTCAGTTAAAGGGATACTCTAGCCAAATATTAAAATTACCCCATGATTTACTCGCCCTCAAGCCATCTGAGATAAGTATGTCCATGATTTCTCAGACAAACACATTTTGAGTTATTTTAGTAAATGTCCTTGCTCTTCCAAGCATTTTAGCGATAGAAATCTGGGCTCATGAAACAACGCTTGATTTAAACCCCCAAAAAGTGCATCCATCCTTCACAAAAGTAATCCACACAGCATCAAAGGGGTTAATAAAAGTTTTCTGCGGGTAAACAATGGGTAAATATCCATATTTCAAACTTTATAAACTATAATAACTTTTAGGCAATAACGCCATATTGGACTCATGCGATTCATGAGAGTCACTGTGCAACATACACATGGCAACCAACGCTCACTATGCTAAAACTCTCTCGTTGGTTGCCATGGTTACGAGTTGACGTGTGCCAGGAGTCCAAGATGGCGTCGTTACCGGAAGCTTGTTACTATAGTTTATAAAATATTGATTACTCGCAGAAGACCTTTATTTAACTCTTAGGGGGCGTGCACACCAAAGCTTTTACGCCCGTGCCAGGTGCATGTTTTTGATTGATTCCAATGGAAACTCTGCTTTTTTCAAATAAGCTCGGCGGTTTTTCCACATTTGTTGCTGAGGGTCGAGAGTTGAAAGAGATTCAACTTTGGGTGAAAAGCTCTGCGCGTCAATGTCAGTTCTCACATTGCCATCCAATCCAATCACAACAACCAACCGGCTAACAGCTTCAGTATCACAGCTAAAAAGCGCTCGGCTGAAAAAACAGCTGACAATCGGTGTCCTCCAGGCGCGTTTAAAAGTTTTGGTGTGCACAACCCCTTATCGCTGTGTGGATTATTTCTGTGAAGAATGGGCACTTTAGTGGTAGGGCTGTGCAAAAGATCGCCTGCGATTCTCATGCGCGTTTAATCAGTAAAGCCGGATCCTTGATCAGTAGTACATCTCCATCACCTGCTTTCAGAAGGAGCGGCATTCACAGAGAAGCTAGGCAAAATCGCATAGATTATCGGAGTCGATTTTCCTCGATTATGAACACGATTTAGCCTAGCTTCTCTGTGAAATACGGCTCTGCGTAGTAAATGCCGCTCCATCTGAAAGCAGGCGATGGCGATTTACTACTAATCAATGAACCTGCTTTACTGATGAAACACGCATGAGAATCGCAGCCGATTGTTTGCACAGCCCTAAACCCCTTGTGGGATTTAAAGAAGTCAGAAGTTGTTCCCTGATCCCTGTTTTCTATTGTTACAAAGCTAGGAAGAGCAAGAACATTTACTAAAAGAACTCAAAATGTGTTTGCCTAAAAGATGATGCACATTTGTATCTTTGATTGATTGAGGGTGAAGAAATCATAGGATCATTTTGATGTTTTGCTGGAGTATCCTTTTAAGGTACAGAAACACTGTTTTTATTCAGAATGAACACAGGAGGGTGCTGTTGACACACATGTTTTTGTTTTGCGCAGTACATGCGGTTTATTCAGCTGATGGAGAGACTGTTGGCCATGCCGTACTGTTCGCTGGAGGAGGAATTTGTAGAGAGGTTTCGCAGGCAGCTGGAGGTTCAGGCCAGTAAACAGGACATTCCCCCGATACAGTACGACCAGGAGGGAGTCGCGTTCAGCGTTGCAAATGGTACTTTTTGAGATATAGACATCAAACTATGATTTACATGTTAAAGTAGTGAAACTATGAGTGTTATGTGTAAGTCCACCCAAAATGAAATGTATGCAATATAAAAAGAGACTTCACCCAAAAATGTCAAATCTCATTCTCATGTTGTTATAAAACTATACAGTGAATTTTAAGAATCAGTTAAAAATCCATCTATTCCACCAACACGTCACTTGCTAATATCTTTTTTTTCTATATTTATCTTTACTTTCTCTGTCAAAAAAATCAATGTTTACTGTGTATGAGACTAGTTCTTGTGCACTTATGTATTGCTGTTCTTGTGTTGCTCTAATTTCTTCTATTTTTACCTCATTTGTAAGTCTGCTAAATGACTAAATTTAAATACGTTTCTTTGTTATGATCGACATGAAGAAAGATATTTTAAGTAATGTTTGTAACCAAACCGATCATGAGCCCAATTCATTTCTACAGTAGGAAAAAAGAATACTATGGAAGTGAATGGGGCTCATGAATGGTTTGCTAAAAAACATTCCTCAAAATATCTTCCTTCATGTTCATCAGAACAAAGAAATGTATACAGGTTTGTAATAACATGAGAGTGAGTAAATGTCAATGATGACAGAATTTTCATGTTTGGGTGAATTATCCCTTTAATCGCCCTCCTATGGTTGCAATCATGACCTCAAAACCATACGGTTTTCATTCATCCACAAAACACAGAGTTAGAAAAAATTAAAACATGATACTGAACACAAAGTTTTTAAATTTGGCCTATACGATGCTCCTCCGAATCTTCTGTGGCCAATAGTCATACAGTGGCTTTATGGTACTCGCCCTTCACAAAAAAATCCAAAAACCTAACGTCTCATAATTCAAAGGAGCATCCAACAATTAAAAGTTTCCTCTGTTCCTTTAAAACACGAGTGTGACTTGAAAAGATGATAGACTTTGTTTTTGGGTGATTTATTCCTATTTACCGTTCAATTCCTGCAAGTAGATACTTCATCTGCAATCTAAAAAAATTTAGAAATATTCTCTCTGCAAAAGTTACTTTTCTCTCACTGTTTTGACTTTAAACACTCCCTAAACTCTCTCTCCTTCCCACAGGCAGAAGGAAATCTGCCAAAGCCACTATCACCCTCAGGGACAGCGTCTCTGGGAACATCACAATCAATGGCAAGAACTACCTACAGTACTTTCCCTTATTACAAGACAGGTGTGTGTGTCCCCGTTACCGTATTCATCACATCTTTGTTTGCTCTTATCATATCAAGTGCTTTTTGTATTTAGTATGCTGTGAATGAGACCCACACCTTCCAAACCCCAAAATGTTCATACCTAGCATTTATGCAGATAGGCTGTGTGTGGCGCGTGTTTTTTTAAGCGTGTTTGAAAAGTTAATTACACAGATGAGTGAGTTAGAGTTGCAGTTGTCAGCGTGCGGCCCGCTGCTCACCCTTATCACCCTGTCCGCTACACACAGGCCTAATTGGAGCAGAAGGGGACTGTCAGCATTGCGGGCCGTCCCCACGAGCGCTTGCGCAGACACACGCTTGTGCACACACTTGCATTGCATTCTTTTAGTAGTTTTGAAAGTGAAGGATTATCACTTAGGGGGATCATTTCAATTTTATGTTGAAACACATGTTATTAATTCTGTCTTGCAACAATGTATATTTTGTTACTCATGTCTTTCTCCTAATACCTTGTTGTTACCTGTTTCTATCTCAGGGAGCAGTTGATGTTTCCTCTGCATTTCGTGGGCATGCTGGGCAGGTTCGACATCGAGGGCAGCGTGGATGGAAACGGTCACTCTTCTCGGTCTGGAGCTCTGAGATTGGCCATCTCACGGGCCCTGCTCAGCTTTGTGTCCGAGGGAGAAATGGAAAAAATGAGGCAAGGTGAGTAAACACTTGCAGCATTGCACTCAATAATATATACGCTAGTCCATATCACTTTTTTGGCGCCGTATTTATTAAGGCAAGAATTTTATTAGGCCACAGACCACCATTATTCTGTTCATAATTAAAATGTCTTATCGAAGTCCATTGATAGTATTGGGTATAGCAAGGTGGCATACAGAAAACAAAAAATCTGATCGCCACCTTGAAATCCTTGAAAGTTTGTGAATCTGGGGGGGAATTCAAGGCCCTCAGAAGTTTTTAAAAATCTACATACATAGATACAGGTCATTGAAAGTGCTTGAATCTGTTTTATGCAAGTTTTCTGGAAAAAAATCCATATTATTCCCTGTGTAGTGTAGGATAATATCATAAAAAAAACACTAAAAAAGTTTGCTTTAAATGCTTGTATCTTCTGTATGCGAATGTTGATTCATACCAAAATGCTTTTTTGCATAGTTGTATTTGACAACTGAAAACGTGTCAGGTTACGTATGTAACTGTTGTTCCCTGAGAAGGGAGCGAGGCGCTGCGTCTCCCTTGTTATACTTCCTGCGTCCCTGTAAAGCAGTTATTGGCAATATTTCAGATAGCGATATACTTCCTCAGGGTTTTCGGCAGAAAATGTGTTAGTTAAGGTGGTAGGGTTGTGCCGGTGGGCGGGCCAGGGGCGTGGCAATCAAAGGGGCGGGGCGTACGCGTCATGATGAAAATAGTTAGGGCCCGAGCACACCGGGGTGTGAGGACCCTATTGTTCTTCAAGGAGTTATTATTATTATTTTTTTTCTTTTTCTCCGACTTCAGCGGGACTTTAGAGGGCCTAAACATACTCGAAAACTCATGAAATTTTGCACAGATGTCAAGAGTGATGAAAATTTACATGTGGTGTATGCTTTAGAATTAGGCGTGAGAAAATGGCTCTATAGCGCCACCTACAAATTTTCAACGAAGCAGCCCTCGGACTGTGTTTGACGTACAATTACGAAATTCGGTACGCGTCTGTAGCATGACAAGACCTACAAAAAAGTCTCTTGGAGCGAAGCCGTAAACCAAACAGGAAGTCAGCTATTCTGAGTTATTTTTGTGATTTGGGCGCAGTTTTTGTCATTTCCAGGCGTCATACTTTAACTAACTCCTCCTACAGTTTTCGTCGGATCATCTTCATATTTGGTGAGTGTCATCTTAAGGCCTTTGTGATGCTAAATTGCGAAGGATTTGACTCTACGTAAAAATTTGTGTCGGTTCTGGCCCGACAAATTTTGATGTTTTCCAATGAAACAGGAAGTTGCTGGAACTCATGCATACAGTGTCCGATCTGTCCCAAATTTCACATGATTGCTAAGAGTCCTGACCTGAACACATCTACATAACAATTTTCATTTATAGCCATAGCGCCACCAGCTGGCAACCTGAAGGAACATGTTTTAGCGCCACTTTCAAATATTGAATGAAGCAGCCCTTGGACTGTGTTTAACTTACATGTACGAATTTCGGTATGCTCATGTATTATTAAAAGCCCTACAAAAAAGTCTCTTGGAGCAACGCCCTAAACCAAACAGGAAGTCAGCTATTTTGAATTATTTCTCAGATTTTGGCTCAGTTTTTCTCATTTCCAGCAGTCATACTTTAACTAACTCCTCCTACAGTTTTCGTCGAATCATTATCATATTTGGCGAGTGTCATCTTAAGGCCTTTGTGATGCTAAATTGCGAAGGATTTGATTCTATATTAAAATTTGTGTCTATTTCGGCCAGCCAAAGTTTGATGTTTCGCTATGAAACAGGTTGCTGGAACTCAGGCATACAGTGTCCGATCTGTCCCAAACTTCACATGATTGCTAAGAGTCATGACCTGAACACATCTACATGTCAATAGTCACTTATGGTTATAGCGCCACCAGCTGGCAACAGGAAGTGACATGTTTACAATGATTATCCAATGTCTGATCTGTCCCAAACTTCACATGATTAATAAGAGTCCTGGAGTGAACACATCTACATGTCAATAGTCACTTATGGTTATAGCGCCACCAGCTGGCAACAGGAAGTGACATGTTTACAATGATTATCCAATGTCTGATCTGTCCCAAACTTCACATGATTAATAAGAGTCCTGGACTGAACACATCTACATGTCAATATTCACTTATGGTTATAGCGCCACCAGCTGGCAACAGGAAGTGACATGTTTACAATGATTATCCAATGTCTGATCTGTCCCAAACTTCACATGATTAATAAGAGTCCTGGAGTGAACACATCTACATGTCATTAGTCACTTATGGTTATAGCGCCACCAGCTGGCAACAGGAAGTGACATGTTTACAATGATTATCCAATGTCTGATCTGTCCCAAACTTCACATGATTAATAAGAGTCCTGGAGTGAACACATCTACATGTCAATAGTCACTTATGGTTATAGCGCCACCAGCTGGCAACAGGAAGTGACATGTTTACACTGATTATGCAATGTCCGATCTTTCCCTAACTTCACATGATTAATAAGAGTCCTGGACTGAACACATATACATGTCAATAGTCACTTATGGTTATAGCGCCACCAGCTGACAACAGGAAGTGACATGTTTACACTGATTATGCAATGTCTGATCTGTCCCAAACTTCACATGATTAATAAGAGTCCTGGACTGAACACATCTACATGTCAATAGTCACTTATGGTTATAGCACCACCAGCTGACAACAGGAAGTGACATGTTTACACTGATTATGCAATGTCCGATCTTTCCCTAACTTCACATGATTAATAAGAGTCCTGGACTGAACACATCTACATGTCAATAGTCACCAGTGTTGGGCAAGTTACTAAAAAATGTGTAATTAGTTATAGTTACTAATTACTTCTTTTAAAAGTAACTGAATTACTCTACCGGTTACTGTATATCAAAAGTAATTAGTTACTTAGAAAAGTAACTTTTAAGTTACTTTTATGTCTGCTTTTTAAATGTAAATATGAACAGTACTGAACAGTCAAACAGTAAAATGATATGGATGGGCTATTTACACGTAAGACTCCAATATATCACATACTGTAGGAGCCTATTTTGCTTTAGATTCAACCTTTGAATATTTTTGTTAGAAATTATCTTAATATTTAAACTTAGTTTATTTATGTATATCATTTAGACCATTTAGACAAATATTCTGCATGTTTACAAAAATATAAAATGTGTTAAAATTGTGTAGTGTCTCTTTAAAAATTTGGAGACAATTGTGTCAACATGTCAAATTTTCTAAAATAAATTATAATTTTTCTGATTTCATATTTATTTTAATAAGTTAGAAACGTCTCCGCTGTGTCCTGCTGACAGGCACGATCCGTGTGCAGCAGATGAGGCAAATTATGGGTCCTCCGAAGGTTAGACAGTCTCATTTCAGTTCTCTTCGCGAACTTCTGAGCGCCTTGAATGGGCAAGTGCTCACCTTTTATTGCATGCTTAGTAGTGTGCAGCACTTGAATTGGAACACAGCTTGTGAAGCTTGCCACAGGGACTGCGCTCTTTGGTCATATATTGTTTGTTTTCTGTTGGATTTAAATGATACACAGGATTAAAGGAAGATATTTATTCCTAAAACCGAGTAGGCTACGTGGATTGTTTTGTCGGACGGACACAGAGCGAGTGGATTGTTTTGTCAGATGGACACAGAGCGAGTGGATTTTTTGTTCGGATACGGAGAGACTGAAACTAAAACTAAAAGCGAGCTCACACATACTATGGAGTTTTAACACGGGTGTACACCGCAGTGTGAATATTTTAGTGGAAACAACAATCGCGGATCGTTCTCTTCCATGAAGCCGATGTAAACATCTAAGAATATATGATCATTTCTTAGATTTATTACCTTTGTGGACTACAAATGCAAGTTGATGTCATACTGCGATTGCTTGGTGAAGATAATTTACAAACATGAGACCGGATGGATTATGACTTGCGCACAATTTTTAAACAAAGGTATGTTGTCCCGTTTAGATTTTTCATGTTCATTTTATATGCACTGTCAGCTATGATGAAGTGTAATGAATCATTGCGCCGCCAACTACAGTCCTGCGACGTCAGATATGTCTTGTCTATTTTTTACAAAATAGAGTAACGCGCGTAACGAACTCATTTAAATTTCAGTAATTGTAATTGCGTTACTTGATTTAAAAAAATAGTGGAGTTACAGTAACGCGTTACTCCCATCACTGATAGTCACTTATGATGCCAATAGTCAGTTACGGTCATAGCGCCACCAGCTGGTAACAGGAAGTAACATGTTTACAATGATAATGCAATGTCGGATTTGTCCCAAACTTCACATGATTGATAAGAGTCCTGGACAGAACACATCTACGTGCCAATATTTACATGTAGTCACTCATACACACACACACTCGCTCACTCACTCTCTCTCTCTCATGCTATCTTACACGATGCTACCTCGCTGTCATTTGTAATTAGCAACAGGAAATGTGGCACATTATACTACACTTTTAAATGGTTCACCTATGTTTACATGCTTAAATGCCTATTTACTACTGTTCCCTTTAATTCTTCTCATGCCACGGCGTGGCGGTGTCAGGTGTGCGAGGGCCCTTCCATCACTGCTTGCAGTTTTAATTTTATTTGAAACACTCAAATTAAACTCAATTTTGAAGAAACTATGACAGAAAATGAACACATACTAGATTATTATTTAATTAATTGTTTTATCAACAGGCTAGTTATCCTCCAGACAATGACGGACCATGTCTTTCTCTCATTTCGGCCATGTGGCGCGTGCCCGCTCGCGGTGTGAAGCGCGTCCATGCTATTCTCCGAGATGCACTTGACAGCCTTATGTACAATGATTATTTTTTTTTGGACGACCTAGTTAAGGTGGTAGGGAATCCCAGCTTAGGTGGGCCTCCCGAACTGAAAAGTGCTGCGGGAAACCCTGCTTCCTGGCTCCAATGTCCCCCCTTTTTGTCGTTAAGCCTCACCATTGGTTGAATTTGATATACACATTCAGACGCACTTACCAAAGTGTCACCGCAGTGACGCAGCGCGAGTTCCCTCGAAAGGGAACTGTAACAATGTATCTTTAAAGGTAACACGATGTAATGTGTCACTTGAAATGTGTCCCCACATTTAGTCCTTGAATTTGAGGGTATTGGACCTGGAAAGTCCTTGAAAGGTCCTTGAACTTGAAGTGAACTATGGTGTGGGAACCCTGAATACACAAGTTAAATCATTTTTAAAACATTTTAAACCCTCCAGCCCTCTTTTCTGCTAGGCTTCTGTAAATGTACTACGTTATTTTTTTTTTATCTTTTTCATCCCTTTACAAATTAAAGGCCAGGTTTATTTATATTTATTTCCTACCATATAATGACACAGATGTTGCACACTGACATGAAGTTGCAAGCAAGAATATTTTTAGTTTAATACCGTAGTTACCCAAAAAACTAAAACCTGTACTTTTCTACTCTCTCTGGTTACCCATATAGCTGGCCTGTTGACCGCTGACCCCAGAATCAAGGAAAGGAAGAAGCCAGGCCAGGAGGGAGCACGCAAGAAGTTCACTTGGAAAAAGCGGTGAACAGAACCAGATCAGTACAGCACAGTGGCATCGCAGGATGACAAGGCAAAGATTGTGGGACTATTTTATGGTTGCGGTAACCATACCCTGCTAAACAAAGGCATAATTCAGTCATTCTGCATTTAACCATGCAGTTATTAAATATGACTGCTGTTTATTTTGAACATCTCTGAATTCTGCTGACACTGCTGTCTTCATCTGTGTGGATTGTGTATATTTATACTATATTAAAATATTGTCAAAACTTAAAAAATAAAAAAATGTTTGTGAATGTTTATTTTTCATTCAAAAAAAAAAAAGATGTTTGTGAGATTAGTTTACTGCTTTCTACATACCACAAGAGGGTGACAAAAGCATTTGCATTGAAGTCAAATTTTGTCCATATTATAATTTGAGATGAGACTTATTTTATGTATTTGTGATCAATGAACATTATAACTTTGTTTCATGGATTGCTTTAAAGCTATTTATACAAAAATACAACCTTTTGCAACCAAACTGATTTTGATTGGTTTTAATTCACATTTGAATACTTGATGAACAGTAAATTGAAATGGGCCACTGTCTAAATAATCTTGTAAGATATTTTGATGGTTGCTTTTACCAATGATTACTGAGAGACCAAATTAAAGCATCTATGTGTCATAGTGTCCATACATGCGTGACCAATTAACACAGATGACACCTGCACATAAACACAAAAACTCATTACACTGAACAACACTCACCTTTAGAGAAAATAATTAGGTCTCTCTCTCTATGCTATCTAGAAGCACCCAAAATAATAATAGTTTTAGGGTAGAATAATGTGTAATTGTAGCTCCATACCTATCAGTATTTACAACAACAACGTGACTTTATTGAGACAACTCAAATACACATGACAACGGCACAACATTATTTCAACTTTTTGGGAACTGCCCTTATAAGGTGGACGTGTTGAATACTTCAACTCGGTGGTCTCCTTCATGGTGCCCTCTAACTCAGTGGTTCTCAAACTGGGGGGGCATGAGATGGTGCCAGGGGGACCCAGTTAAATGACATTTTATAAAATACATTAATTTGTTATAAATTCTGTTTAATTAAACCTCAAAAAATTAAGGCTAACCAACAGCACTAGATTGTATAATTAAATGTGGGGGTTTTTTTTGGAATGTTTTATGTCATACATTTTCTTTGGGGGGGGGGGGCATAAAGGGATACACCATACACAGTGGGGGGGGCACGTTGAAAGAGTTGGACCCATGCTCATGTGAACCGTCCTCTTAAGGTGGACGTGTTAAATTTGTCGGGGTGTGAATTATGCAAGTCAGTCAGTGGTATGTGAGGTGCTTGCATCTGCATAATCTGCATAACTACATAATGTTTAAAGCACCTTGTAGTTTACATAAATAAAATGTGTGCTATTTTTTGTTTGCATTTCCAAACCTAGGAAATTTAAGGGAAGTGCACAGGGTCACATGTTTATGAAAAAAAATATTACAATTCTATCACAAAATGTAAAAAGGTAAAATATTGTATGTTGTTTTTTATTATTTTAGTCTGCATGCCATGTAACTACTACACAAAACTACAATCCCTACTGAAAAGCCAAAACCAGTCTAACCTGGTTGGCTGGTTTTAGCTGGTTAAGCAGGCTGGTTTTAGAAGGGTTTTGGACACTTTTTTAGTTGGTCATGCCGGAAGACCAGCTACTTCCATCTGGCTAAGCTTTCAGCCTTTTATGTTACCATGACCACCCTCTAAAATCAGCCTGCTACACCAGCTAAAACCAGCTTAGGAAACTGATAACTCATGACAAATTGACAGTTTCCTGCACCAATAAAAGAAACTTACCAGATGAAGGTCCAATATCAGTTAATAACAACAATAACTAGGTAAAGTAAAACTAATCAAAATTTCAAAACAGGTAAGAAAGAAATGTTTTTGAAGTTAAACATGCTTTTATTCTCTGGGGTAATTCAAGTAAATAATTCCGGTTCGGCTGACAAATTCCTGACCTAAAGGATGAAGAACGCACAAGTGTGTAGCCTATTCTAGAGAGGATGACTAACACCTTCATCTGTAACCATTGTGGGTTAATTTGTATAAAAAGCCATAACCGTTAGAGAAGTCTCTGCTTCATTGTGCCGCATAGGGAACATTAGGTTTTAATGGAAAAGTCTGACAATATTTATCTACCGAAAAATCCAGAAAAGACCAGCATAAGCTGGTTGCTGATTTTAGCTTGTTTAAGGTGGCAGCCTGGCAAAGCGGGTCAAGCTGGTGGGTCAGCTGATCTACCAGCCTGACCGGCTAAGTCCAGTTAGACAAGCTTAAAAAGTGACCAAAACACATTAAGACCAGCTTGCTACACCAGCAAAACCAGCTAAAGCCAAGTTGGGAGACCAGCTAAAACCAGCTCATCAGCTGGTCTTAGCTGGATTTTGCAGCAATCTATTCAAATTACAGTTCCTATATAATATTTATGACATATAATAATATAATTAATATCTCAAATGCGTAAATTAAACGCTTTATACATGTAAGCATAGTATTGTTTATTAAAATGGACATCTTTACATTCTGTACATTTCATCCACGTTGGCATTGATTTACAAAGCAACACATAGTATTAATACAGTATGTACACACCAGTTACTGTGTATATATAAAATACTTCAGTGGATATAAAGATATGTAGCAATGTAAGATTTTCATTACAATCGCTTAAACTGAATAAACTATTAAGATTCTCTGTAGACAGTTATGGAATGGAAGAATTTGTTGCACGAGAAACAGTTGGGATTGAATATTTGCAAATTTAAATAAAAATGTTACTACACAGACATGTCAAGATTTATATGCCATATTAACTTGTAAAGGGTCCACAACAATGTACAACACTCAAAGTATTGTAGTATTTTTTATATTGAGGGGTGAGAATAAAGTAAGACAGTTTAGCATAAAGTTCCATCCCTAGTTCTCACATCTCCCATTGTCTTAAGTTAAAGGTGACAGCTTATTAAACTGTTCCCTGATCAGTCCTGGTCGACGTCTTTTTAGTTTAAGGAGGCAGTGTGCTTTTCATCACTTTTGCACTAACCAATTCTGCCAACCCTTCAACATTTCAAAAAACCCTTCCCTCATCTGCACAATGCTGTAAATCTAAAAAAAAAGATTTTCCCAAGTATGAGGTTATGTTTATTTTATGCAAAAGACATCTATAACCCTTGCTTACCTTAAAAAATTTAATTTCTTACATAAAAAAAATTGTAATCAAAAAGTTAATCACAGTTTAGCATTCTTGAGAGAAAAAGCAACCATGCCCACATCACCACATGCATATATGAGATGTAGCAAGCAATCCAAGCATCCAAGTCTAACGTGTATACAAACACAACATCCTGTGTCAATCAGTTTAGTTTGATTGAACACGGTATGACAATGACAAATATTACTTGGTATCTTAAACTTCGAAAGGGAATAACAAGCCAAATTAACCCTCCGGCTCAGGAGCCATGAAGACCAACATGAGACCATCCATTTTTGGGTATTGCACATTTTCATACACTTTGAGGAAAAGTTTCCATAAGACTGTGGTGTAACTTCGCTATCTTCCTTATGATATTTCATAATGAAATATTACCATTCCTCCCATATATATATATATATATATAATACACCATGACAAAAGCACAAGCATTCAGGTAAGGCTATAACCGGTCATTTTCAGTACAAAGTAACTTTGGGGTTTGATGAAAACTGCAGGCCAGTATCCTTTCTTTTTAGTGTATTCAGACACATTTTTGTTCATTCTGCGTGTTGGAAGAACTATGGCAAACCATAGTTAATTTTTAGCAAAGATATCACATCTTCAGCCAATGAATTTTGAATTTACAATGCATTTTTACCCATTTAAAAGTAAAGGATTTCAAAAGAGCCACTCAACCAGCCACTGTAAGGCTATGATAACAAAAAGACTAAACAAGACACAATAGTAGTTAAACTTTTAGTTTGATGTTCATTAAAACGTACGATCACTCATATTCATCATCAGTGTTGCGTTCACACACAGAGGGACAACAGAACAAATAGTTTCTCACGCGTGCTCATTCACAAACTGACTTCTTCACAAGCATACAAACAGATTTGTATAGCAAGGTCCTGGTCATACGGAGCGCTCTTGATCGGGCTCTGGACAAGAGCCCTTGTGCGCTACATGTGCTACACCAGAATCAGTAGACAGCCCCCAAAATATCCATTAGTTTCATGTGTGATTACTGTAGTGCGCACTTTCCTGTGGCCGCTCAGCTGGCAAGACCTGGGCTTTTTTAGTCACACAGTGAATATGAACAGGGGTTCCGCCAGGTAGGCATACACAGTCTGGTTCACTAAAGGTGTTGTGGCAGAGCCGGCACCCCTTCTTTTCAGAAACTACTATTGGACCACCTCGATACTTCAGCTGAGGAAAAGACAAAAAAGCATTAATTAATGCTGACACTTTTTGAGAAACAAAAAGAAAATCTATGTTGAGAGGTTTATGAATGTTAGCTTGAACTCACCCTGTCATGTTTAAGCTGGATATTTTCTGCACGGGCCAATCGCACTGCAACCTGTGAGGTATACCGTGCATGCACACTGGCCCTTACTGTCCCACAAAGAAAAGGACGGAGTAGCGGTAGAGACCACTCCCCCGGGAGGAGCTCCAACACTCGCACCGCATCAAAATCTTCAGCGTGCCGGTTAAGCAAGTCAACAGCGGCTATGGTTTGTGGTCCTCCTGGTACATCGGGGTCCAAGTAAATGCTCAAAAGTTGGTGAAAAAGGTTCTGGCGGTACACCTGGTCTTGGGAGCCAGAAGCCCATGAGCAATATTCCTCAGCTGCAGGCGAGTCTTTGAGCTGGTGCACTAAAATGTGCAAAGCTTTGTCATGTTCCTCTAACTTCCCATGTAGTGTAGCTCGTTCGGCTAGCAGCAGCTCAGAGTCCTGGATTTTACCTGTTTGCAAACAAACAGCTCTCAGATTATCAATTTAATTTTGAGATTTTCACAATGTGTATTGTTGCAGCTATACAAAAGATATTTCAGCACAAAAACAGGATATATTCAAAAATATTAAAAAAAAACTTTTAAATAAAAAATGAGAAATAGTAAAGTTATTTAACAGACAGGTAAAGAAGGACATGGTAGATTGCAAAAATGTCATAATTTATGTAATCGTGTGAGGGCCAAAGTGTGTGTGTGTGTGGGGGGGGGGGGGGGCGTAACATTCAGTGCAACTTACAAAAATGTAAATCTTTTGGCTTAAAATATATGTAAGGGCGATTCTATATTTGGGTACATTTGGTGTTCAAAGTCATTATTTTTTTTCTGCATTTACAGCTGATTATAGTCTTAAGTTCATGATTTCCTTTTCAAATTAGTCAGTGTCAATTCTTTTACTGCCAAACTCTGTTACAAAAGAAGAGTAAGTGTCCATTTCTCTGTGTATGACTGCCAGTTCTGTAACATACTGTTAACGCTTGGTAACAAAGTTTGAAGGTAATATTACAGACACAGACTAATTTAGATAACAGGAAATCATGATTTCCAGCAATATAAGACACTTTTATAGAAAATATTAAGGTCAGTCAAACTGAAATAAAAGTTAGTGTTTGGATAATATGTATGTGTACTAGAGGTCTTCATGGGTCCATTTAGATCCGAAAACCTGAGGTTCAACCAGAGAGTTTCACGCGTGTCTGGGACATGGGTCAGGTGTAATATTAGCAGCCTCAGGTCTCAACTCTCAAGTAATTTAAAATGTGTGCGTTTGTGCCAAATGGACCCGAGAAGACCCGAACTATCTTGCGTGTGTGCATCAAGTTCTTTTCCAACCCCCTTGTTTGCCAAAAGAGCTTGCGACAATTTTCATTGAGCCAGACCTGTCAATCAATTTTGAACAGACACTGTAACTGGTTAACTTGGTGTCGTTGTCAGATAACAAATGAAAATAAATGTGGCAGCGGGCCAAATTGGTTGAAAGACCACTGGGGATTCTTTCTGTCTGACTGGTGCGTGTGGGGCTGCAGACACGTCAGTGCAGTTTACATTTGGGTCCAGTCCAGTAAAAAAAAAATTGCCACTTGGTCGGGTCGGACTCGAGTCTAATTTTGACAGGTTTGCCTCTGGTTGGGTCTTTCTTTAAAATAAAATAAAAATTATGCATGTCAGGTTCGGGTAAAAAGTGATTCGGGTAATTTTGTGTTGGGTAGATTTCTTTGGATCTGAGAAGACCTCTAGTGTGTACTGTGTGTAATTATTATGCTTATATTTAATACACACACACATTCATGTATATATTAAATTAACATTTACGAGAATATACAATATCTTGCCAAAAGTTTTTGGACACCTGCCTTTATATTCACATGAACCTGAATGACATCCCATTCTTAATCCATAGGGTTTAATATGGAGTTGGCACACTGTTTGCAGCTATAAACAGCTTCAACTCTTCTTGGAAGACTACAAGTTTTAGGAGGGTGTTTATGGGAATTTTTGACTTTTCTGAAAGTAAATTTGTAAGGTCCGACACTGATGTTGGACAAGAAGGTCTTGTTTGTAGTCTCTGTTCCAATTTATCCCAAAGATGTTCTATTGGGTTGGGATCAGGACTGTGTGCAGGCCAGTCAAGGCTTCACATCAAACTCGCTCATCCATGTCCTTATGGACCTTGCTTTGTGCACTGGTGCATATTGGAACGGGAAGGGGCCAACAAAGTTGGGAGCATAAAATTGTCCAAAATGTCTTGGTATGATGAAGCATTAAGAGTTCCTTTCACTGAAAGTGATTGGAACACCTGAATTCAATGATTTAGAGGGGTGTCCCAAAAGCTTTTGAAAAAAATTGTGTATATTTATATATATTTATATTATTTTTCTTAAATGTGTACATTAGATGTCTTCTCGGGTCCAAAGATATGTACCGGAACCGAAATGACCAGAATCACTTTATACCCGAACCCGACGAGCATAAATAATTTTTTCAAAAAGAAAGACACGACCCGAGACAAACTCTAGGAAATTAGACCCGAGTCCGACCTGAACCAGTGGCATTTTTTTTTAACTTGGACCTGAATGTAAACGGCACCGGCGTGTGAGCAGTGTGCAGTAAGACAGAAAGAAACCTCGGTGGTCTCGCAACCAATTTGGTGAGCTGCTCCATTTGTTTGACTTTGTTTTACTCAACGAAAATTAACCTACCGCCAGCCACACCAAGCGCTCTTGGCAAACAGAGGTGAGGTTTGAAAAAGACATTGACGCACACACGCGAGAGAGTTCGGGTCCGTTCGGCAAAAACACATTCCTTTTAAATTACCCAAGACCTGATGCCACTATATTATACCCAACCTGTGTCCGAGGCACACTTGAACTTTTTAGACCCGAATGGGTCTCGGGTCGGACCTCGGGTTTTCAGATCTACGTGGACCAGTGAAGACCTTTAGTATACATGTATGTGTATATTTATATATACAAAAAAATTACACACATATTATGCACACACAAACTTTACTTTTGTATGCAATTAATCGTTTGAAAGCACTAATTGTTATGACCTGTAAATACTTGTGATTGTAAAAATATAACCATTTAAAAAAAAGAAAAAATTATGATTATGGACTAAATATATAAATAAATATATAAATCATCATCATCATAAATCACCCATATATCTCCCAGTAACAAGCAAAAGGCAACATTGGCAAGGATCCAAAACTCCAATGTTGTAAAAGTGGAGGAAAAGCCATACAGTCACAAAGTACAATGAGCCACAGTCTGAAATTTAAATAAATCTCTGTATAGCTTAATACAACCACCACTTCTCTTATCTATGCATTCGGTCTCTCAGAAAGAAAACCAATTACATTTCAACCACTGAGTCAATTCATCTGATTAAAGACTAAGAGACACTTAAAAAGTCTACTGGAGAAATAAAACCCACTGGATGGACCATCCAATATTTTGATTTACAGATACCCACTGAGTAATAGACGGACTTGGTACAGACTGGACTCCTTCAGTAACCGTTGAAGTTTCTGTCGAGTGGCGGACAGTTGCTCATTGGTGGCAGATGGTTGTGAGGTCAGGCTGAGAACTTGGTCTACATACAGCACAGCCAGATCTGTGTGATACTTCTCTTTCTGTAATAACAGAGACACAAAATGTGCTAAAGAACCAGCTTTAAAATACGTTCTTGTTGTGTAGGTGCTTTTCTCCAAACGTCAAACAGCAAGCTGTGATCACATACTTGGCTACCAAGCATTATGTTGAAAGGGAATCCTTATGTCTGTTCCCACACAAGGGCTACACCCTATAACCTTTCTTCTGCTTGCCCAGACACTTAACATGCAATGTTACCTGTAGTTTCTTCTCTAGTACTAGGTGTTCCAGGTACAGCAGAAGGGCTTGCTTGTGCTTCTGCAAATACGTGATCACGTCATCTGGGTTTAGCCGTCCCATCTTGTCCTCAGAAACTGGCCTTCTGGTGAAGATATGGACGCCAATCTGGGAGTGATACAAGAGTTCTGTAGGTCAATGACACTCAATCTGTATGGATTATGCATTCATTTATAATGATAAGGATAAAACACACACCTTTTGATCTTTCTGTAGGGCCCAGTCTGCATGCCGCCACACAAGGTCAGGGTTGGAACAAAAAATAAGAAAATCCACAATATATTCAAACAGATCGGTCCGTGTTGAGTCCTGAAGATCACCGTTGACAATCTTAATCCACATCTACAATGGGACCACAGAAAATTGCCATCAATCACCCAATCCTATCGCCTATCCAACTGTGACGTTACACGCTAGAATGAGAACTTGCTTAAAGGTGCCATAGAATGCATTGATACAATATGTTAAATTGTTCTCTGATATTTACATAGAAGGTACGTAACTTTATGAAGTGCAAAAATGATACAGAAACGGTTTTACATGTCCATTTACAACCCTAGGATTTGTCCCTAGAATTAAATGGGCTGTTATTACTTCATTTGGAAGGGTGAACATCATGAACAATAATGTTGAGCTCTGCTCTGATTGGCTGTTTCACAGCACTGCTAATGTTTATCAGCAGCTACTAAAGCAAACAGACCGTATATGTTCAATATGTTTTAGCCTATATCAGACGAAGATACAGATTTTGAGGAACAACAAATTGTTCGGAGATTGTAAATGGATGTTCTAGTAAGTTTATTTGTGTTTTTTCAGTATGGACCTGCATAACCTATCTGTAATGTCAATAGTAAAACTTCAGCCTAAATGCTATCATATTGCATTTACTAGCATATAACACAAAACTTTGTTTTTAACATTGTAATTAATTTAATGTTGGGTCGTATATCAGATCTTTAGTTTTTAACCCAAACTACTCCTTTTGCGTTTACAGTAAACTTTATTACCCAAACCCAGAAAATGTATAGACGCAGATTTCACCTGTAAAGCAGCAGAATCTTGGCTGTTGTAGTGATACAGAAGCCCAAGAGCAAAATACCTGAATGGAAAAAAAACACCATTAACAGTCAAACCACACACATGTATTCAACCATTTCAATCGCTGACATTTATTTTATAAAGCTTAATTCATGTGCTGCTATGGAAACTGAACATAGAGGTTATGGATGACTAATGCATCATAATAATTTAAGGAGTCACAGTGTTTTTTTAAGTTCTTCTTAAGATTAGTATTAAAAGGAATGTTTTGTTTAATGGCAAGCAAAGGCAAATTAAAGCGAGTACCCACTTGTGATGCTTCTCCAGCCAGGGGGCGCTGTCTGCAAGAAGGCAAGCGTTATCGGAGGCCAACAAATCCAGAAGGCTCTCGTGGCCTGTCTCGGCATAAAGCTTTAACAACGCCGTATCCACGTCTTCTCTACAACCGTTAGCGCTGTCGCAGCTGCGTACCTCGTGCAGGTAGCTGATGAGGAAACGTTTGAAATGCTGCACTTTCTCCTTGTCCCCTTGTGTCAGGTGGTTCAGGTCAGCGAATTCGTGAAGAGGTGGATGGCAACGCGTGAAGGAGGAAGATGCAGGCAGGAGAAGCGGATACAGAGAGATCAGTTCTCGTACGTCCAACTGCCCCTTCCTGAGATGGGCACAACGTACAACAAACTTTTAATGTAATGTAAAACAAACACTTCTGGTTATGCATATGATTAGAGCTGTAATACATATCAGTTATTACGCAAGGAGATAGTCCAGGGGATAGTCCTGGCTTCAAGGGATTGGTTAACTCTTTGCTCGCCATTTACGAGTTAACTCGTCAATTAAGAGAAAACGCTTCCGAGTTTTTGTACCGGGTAATCAGTATTTTCGCTATTATCCACTAGGTGGCGCTCATACCCAACTTATGACTTAAAGGGATACTTCACCGATTTAGCATTCAGCTTTGTATCTGTAGAAACCCGGCAGTATTACTGAATGACCATGTTTCCCTCCCTCATTTCCCCCTGAGAGGAGAGATATCTGCATTTTGGTTCTGCAAAAAAGTCCTCCGATGATGTAATATGACGATTTTTGCATCATCGGAGGACTTTTTTGCAGAACCAAAATGCAGATATCTCTCCTCTCAGGGGGAAATGATGGAGGGAAACATGTTCATTCAGTAATACTGCCGGGTTTCTACAGATACAAAGCTGAATGCTAAATCGGTGAAGTATCCCTTTAAGAATGACCCAACTTAACAAATTTATACAGGTGTGGGGCAACATGAGGGTGGATAGATGATGACAGATTTGTCATGTTTGGGTGAACTATCCTTTTAATGTTGACACCAACATTATTTCCATATTACTAAAGAAATTAACATGCATTATTTTTGTTTAATTATTTCAAATAGACATACAGTATAGTGAATTCATTCTATGTTTAACTCTATTTGATAGTCATGTATGTACATAGTAATTTGCATCTCACAATCCCTATACGAAGTGGAATATGAATATAGTATTATATGTGATTCAAATGCATTAACAGTTTTTGCCATGTGACAGATGCGGCACCTAAAATATGCCAAATGCGTCACGGCAGATTCGCTAATATTTATGAGAGCCATCTACTCAGCTATTAGAAGTTTCTGTTCTCTATCTATATTAGCATACAGCAATTAGGGTCAGGTGCATCAAGGGAGTAGCAGCTATTAGCAAAGAAGTTAATTAACTCCATTCAGTCATGCAATGAAACATCTGGGCCCGATGCGGCAGGTAACAGTATTAATTACCAAACAGTGAACATCACCTAAAATGTTCTTTCGCTTCTAAAAATCGAAGCTGGCCAAAATGGATGAATCCTGCTTGCTGGAGAATTCGTTTGTGCAATTTCTGAAACAAAAAAGAGATAAGGAAAAATCAATTTCAAGTTTTTCTTCATCCAAATATGAAAATTCTCTCATAATTTACTCACCCTCGCATCATCCCAGATGTATATGAGTTACTTTCTTCGAACGAACATAAACAATTGCTGTACATAACAAAAACATGGTGGCATTTCGATAGTTTGAAAATCATTGGTTTTTGCATCTCTCGATTTGTCGCCATGTGTGTTTTGACTAAACAAGAGCCAACAAGACTGAAAGTCAAACTGACATTTTCCCAATCTGCACGTTAACATTAATTCACAACATATTAATCTCTAAATAACCTCAAAATATTAATCATCTTGTTTTGTTTCAAAAGACATATGAGGAGCTTAGTTGCAAAAGCCACTAAACGCCACCTCGGTCAAAAATGAGATAATGATAATAAACGATTTCTCATGGCACGTCATATATGTTCATTAAATACTTTTGCTTCAAATCTGCTTAATACCGGTCTTAAGCCATTCATTGTTGGCCTTGAATCTATTAAGAGCCTGATAAAACATGCTAATGTACAAGAAAACTTGGGGTTTTGCATCTCAGCTCTTCATATATTAAACATAAACTGTTAAAAATATGGATGTAGTGTCCGTCACCCATAAGCTTTTTTGAAGCCAATGTTAGGCGGTGCACATTGTTGCATCACTCGCAGATAACCAAAATTGGGTAAAGAGGCAGGACGTTGCTGAAGCTGAGGTGGCTGGTTCCTGAAACTATGCCGGCCTAGCTCGACTCTAGTGACAGCAGTGGCAGTTCACCCGCCACTCAAGTGGCCACGCCCTTAATTATGCAGAACTTTAAGGATTAATATATTAAAGGATAAGTTACAAAACAATTCTCCCCCTCACAGTTAGTGATGAATGGCAAAATTAGCTATGTAGGCCAAAAACACAAAAACACTTTTTGTACAAGGCTGAAAACATATTATTTTCTATTGTAAAGTTGGGCATTGCAACATGGGGGTATTTGGGAATTGACTCCCTTTTGGAGCCAGCCTCGAGCGGCCACTTTCGTATTGGCTTTATCAGAGAGATCGGAAGGTTGCCCCTCGATATTAACCCACTGGAGTAAATTGGACTACTAGAATAATGGATGTATGTGCTTTCTGAAGATTAACCATTTTGAGCCAAATATAAGAAAATACAGATTAAATCAATAAAAACATATAAGATTTAATTTTAAAAAATATATATAATTTGTGTTTAGCTGAAGAAAGACAGTCATATACATTTGGGATGGCATGAGGGTAAGTACATTTTATGAGAGATTTTTAAAATTTTGTTGAACAACTGTTTAAAAACAAAAGCTTTCATTTACTCATAATTTTACCAAGGTTTAATGTACCTGATACTTTTCTTTGGGAATGTTTCTCTGCGCGGCCTCCGTAAGAGTCATCGCTTCCTCGACTCGATGGCTTGCTAACAGGTCTTGGATCTGACGCTCTAGAGGAAGAGGCACAAGTATATACACCGCCTTTGTAGAGGCCAAGACCACCTTACCTGAGATAAAGGACAAGAAATAAAGAGAAAGATTTAAAGGACAAGTTCGGTATTTTAGACTTAAAGCCCTGTTTTCAGATTGTTTATGGTGAAATAGAATGGTTTTGACTGAAATTTCGACATATGCGGCTGCCCTGAGAATTTTCGCGTGTTTGTGTTTCATCTCACACCTCTACAATGGGTTTAATGGTGCACTGGAACAATCCTTCCTAAAATGCATTAAACTTTCGTTTACAAAGACGTGAAACTCTCAGAGTGGTCAGGGGTGTTCACTGATATGCTCACACAAAAATCGCTGCAAAAGATGCTTCCCAACAGCTGTTTTAGCATTCGTTGTTAACTTGTGGACCTATTTTTCCAAACGCCTCACACCCGTACATTCTTCCGCTTAGAGCTTGAATAATAGACACTCCAGCCCAGGTGGTGGCGCTAATCCGCCATTGCCAATTGCAAGAATATAAACAAAGTTCCCGGCACGGAGTAATACCGTACCTCACAAAACATCTAATACAAGTCAATGGAGTTGGTAAAAACTACGATAAAACCTGTTGGAATGCATCTTTTGCAGCGATTTTTGTGTGAGCATACCAGTGAACACCCCTAAACACTTGGTGAGTTTCACGTCTTTGTAAACAAAAGTTTAATGCATTTTAGGAAGGATTGTTCCAGTGCACCATTAAATCCATTGTAGAGGTGTGAGGTGAAACACAATCACGCGAAAATTCTCAGGGCAGCCGCAAATGTCGAAATTTCAGTCAAAACCATTCTATTTCACCATAAACAATCTGAAAACAGGGCTTTAAGTCTAAAATACCGAACTTGTCCTTTAAGATACCATCTTACCCAAGTCAGAACATAATGTGAACATAGTGACAAAGATTTCTGCAAGAAAAAAATACTGAAAATAGACTGTAGGAGCATAAGCGATGTGCTCTGGATGAAAATTGATAACGTAAAAGTCTGCGTATTACCAGGTTCAGACTACACAAAACTTGTGTCCTGTAAGAAAATCACAAGTTTCCCAGGGATGCATGCCCTAGCAAAATACATATTCGGATGTCGGTGTTGATAAAAATTCGGTGTACATCCCTGGTTGCAGATCCATTGAAACATACAGATCAGTGCAGTAAGTTTAAACCAATGAGATTCAATTTCATATACGTTTGGCATAAGGGCAAGTAAATTTAGAATTTTCCTAATTGGGTGAACTGTTCCTTTAAGTCTAAAAATCTACCGTTTACATTAAACACAGAAAATGAGCCTGTCATGCTTACAACAAATTTGAGACTCAGTCTGTCAAAACCAAGCTAAAGTAAATATTCAGATTTACTGTTTATTTACAAAACATCATCCTACATAATGTAAATAACATTCTGTGAAAATATAACCATGATATATATAATTTTGACTGACTAGGGTCATGTCAAAGATTGAAATTAAAGTGAAATCAATGAGTGAAATCCCACAAAAGTTTGATACTCTTTAGCCTGAATTTCACAGACAGGGTCACATTTTTGACGTTACTCAAAGAGGAGTTTTAAAGTCTTCCTGTCAATAATTTTATCAGTTAAAGGGACACAAGGCAGCATTTTTATGTTAATAAATCATCTTCGTAAGTCGGTATATGTTTAAATGACTCATTACATGACGAATGAAGACTCTCTCGCCCGCCCCTACCGTCTGTAGGAAGAATACCCCACTTGCAAGTTCGCTGTATCCGACCCGGTGTCCTTCAGTCTCGTATAGTCTTAGATATAGAACGCATTTACTCCCAGACACTAGGGGGAGCTAGTAGAGAGATAATACTCAGACTTGCCTTGTGTGCCTTTAATACTCATCTTTGAGCAGTTTTACCCATCACAGAATTTTCTACATGAAACAGCTTGATTGTAACTTTACACTCTTGCCTCATTTAGTATACGAAAATTTATAAAAATGCGAATTAGACCACGCCTCTATTCAAAAGCACAGCTCGGACCATAGATATATGCAAAATAGTCCCCGCCTCCACTCTTTTGCACCACAGATATATATGTAAAAAATGCAACATTCACCAGTTTCAGACACATAACTGCTAAGATCGAATTCACACAACGTATTGACGAACTGCGCGTTTGCAGCACTAATCTTTAAGTTCAACCCCCTGAAATAGAACTGCACAAAGGAAGAAAGAGAGCAGTGAAGGAGAAAAAAAGTCACCTACATCTTGGATGCCATGGGGGTATTTTTGATTATGGTATACATTTTTATGGTAATCTGTAATATCATGGTTATCCGCTAGATAACACACTTACCCAATTTATAAAAAAATCAAAAGCAAAAATTATTTTGAGAGCAGAAAATTTTAATTTTTGCGTATGGCCGATCAAAGATGACACTAGATGAGAAATGAGAATTAAAAAATGTACTGCATGCATCATGTGTAGTAGCTCAAGAAAAGGCCTTAGCTTCTATCTCAAAGACTGCAAAGAAATGACTAGCTACACCGTAAATGTAAACAGAAATAATATTTTACGCTTACATTTATTATCTGGCAAATGCTTTGATCCAAGGCAACTTACAGTGAACTCAGTATATATTTTAAATTATCATTATGTGTGTTCCACTGATCTATATAAATGACTGGATTGTGCATAGAACGCTTAACGTAACAGCGTGAGGTGAAGCCAGCGCAGAGTTCGAGCGGCCATCTTGGTATACCTAACTGGCAGAGGGCGTCATTGACTTCCATTCAAAAACATGATCTAATTTCACCCGCTTTACAGCTATTAGTCACACAATGTTAATTTTAAGGATATTTGTATGTAAAATAATTGTTAATTCTGGTGGTATTTGCAATGTTTATGTTTAAATCGGGCAGGATAATGGATTTATAAAAAAAACGTTAAGGTGAGTGTGTCTGTTGCATTCTGTTTATGACACAGGTATACATAAAGTTTTTTGACATTAAGCTGCACGGTTAGCGTTATTTCTCTAAATAAGTTTAGGTAACTTGTAAATACCACATAATTACAAAACCAGTAATTTATTGTGTGCACATACGGTACAAAGCATGATTATTTATTTAGATTTCAGAATGAGCATGTATATCATTAATACAAAATATGCTGCGGTATGTCTAATGATCTGATACTGTAATAAAGATGAATGTATAATAACTAATTAAAAAGTGAAATGTACAACGTTCAGTAAATAACTATGTACATGCGTAGGACGTTTGCGTTGAAATAAAGAACAGAGAGACTTCAGATATAAAAACAGAGTCTAGTAAAGTGATGTTTTATAATTAAAATCTGAAAGTCCATTGATTTAATAGAATTTTTGGGTATACCAACATGGCGGCGCGGTGGCTTCACAGTTGTAAAGTCATGCGCAATCCAGTCATTTATATAGATCAGTGGTGGATTGAATCCAAAAGACCATTGTTTTGCCAACACAATGCACTACACATCGAGTTGCAAAGCATACTTTTTTTTGACACAAAATGCAACTGTTAAAGCTGAGATAACAGTACAGTCCAATAAATATTTTCCACTATGTTGAGTTCTGGTATTAGACAGTTTTTATGTTAGTGCTGCCTCACGATTAGTCGCGACTAATTATTTGCAGAATTATGTTTACATAGGTGTACTGTGTACACACACACACACACACACACACACACGCACACACACACACACACATCTGGATGTATTTAATTAAGAAACATTTGCATGTGTATATACATGTTTATATTTATACATCATTTAAATTATATATAAATATTTACTACATATTTTTTTCTTAAAATTATTTTAATGTTAAATAGTTTAATGTTTTCAATGTTAACTAAATCACTTTTTAAAACATCAGTTATGGTACTCATTTGTTTATGACAACCAGAATTAGGAACGCCTCTTAACGACCTTATTGAAAGATGCTCACTTTTAATGAGAAAAGTGTTTTTGTTCGCGCTTCGCAGCAGAGTTCTTCCTGACAGTCAAAGTGGTGTTATGTCATGAAGGTGCGGACTTGTAGGAAGACCAGAGTGTGTAGGGTGCAATTTGGGACAGGGCCAAAGTTGCTGATGGTCTGAACAGGGCACTAGGGTCAAATTGTGACCCAGTCTGTGAAATCCAAGCTAAACGCGATTCGAAACATACAAGTTTAACTTCAATCACTGATCTAATTTTTAACATGCCCTTACTCAGTTGTTATTAAAGCTATCAAGGTTATATTTTTAGAGAATGCTCTTTACAATATATAGGATGATTTTGTGCAGAAAACAGTAAATCACCAAAAATGACTTTAGCTAGATTTTCACAAGTAAAATCAAAATATGTCGGTCTCTAACCTTCAAAATCCTGCAGGAGGTGTCCATCTCTGAAAGACAGCGTTTGTTTGAGCTGCTGGTCCAACATGCTGTGAACGGTCACGAAACCTTCATCCAGGGCGACCACGTATGGAAAGCACACAGCTGCCGCGATCACATTCTCTGACCAGCTCACCGGTGCCCGCTGCGATATGCCCTCGGCGTTAGCAAACATTCCTGAGAGATAAACATACAGAGAGAAGCGTGACTCATTGTGATGGATCACCAAGACAACGGTCAGAGCCAAAAAGATTATGTCAGGTCAGGTGAGGCTGAATTTATAAAAGAATCATTCATGTTTATGGATGAATTGAAAACTCACCAAGCCCTCCTGGGGCTGCCAGGAGAAACTCTTCCCGGCCGATCCTTTTGACAATGGGTCTCCTCTCCTCACAGTTGTAAGGGAAAAGTTCCTGGGATGCTCCAGTGTTGTAGTTCAGAATCATGTACTGTGTAGATAGGGCCAGACAGATAAAGTACCCATCCAAGCTCAGGGCACATGGCTGCTCCGATGTGGTTACCTCCTTTACCATCTGCACCCGATCCTCATAGACCAAACAGATCTGAACCGCCCTTCTGCGTGCCGACACCACCGCTATTTCCACGCAGAACGGGTCGCCTGTCACCGGGTTCTCGTTAATACAAAACGCAGTCACACTTTTTAGTTTGATGCCACCGGTGGGCACAGGCTCCAGTGTAACCATGTTCACAACAGTGATGGTTGAATCACAAAGGACAATGAGACGTTCTAAAGCCGAGGTGGCCTTCAGCTCTAGCACTGGCTTTTTCAAGCCCAGGTATTTATGGAGGAGCTTCTGGGCATTGTATGCCAGTTTTCCCTTGGCTTTCGTGTGCTCCTCTAGTAGAAAGTGATGTATGAAGCAGTCATTGGTGCCCAGGTACAGGTGATTACCACAGCATTCTATGCATTCAATGTTAATGCGCACCTTATCACCCATCACCTGCTCCCGCCCCACGGCGGGAACCAGCTCAAAAGCTTTCACACTCATGGCGCTACCCACATCTATGCCAAAACAAGAGAGGGACAAACAGTAATATAGTATTAATTCATCATGCTGAATACCTGCATCCCAATTTGCATACTAAGTTACCTGTCTAAAGTAGTATGCAAATTAGACTTAGCACGTCTCAAATCGCCTTCCAATATTACAATGTTATGTCAAAAAAAATGACTTTTAATTTGTCTAATGCCATTTGTCTACATATCAGTAAATCACAGAAACAGCATGACATAATACAACATTTTATATATCACCTAGTTTGGTGCAAGTCTCATAGGGTTACATTATGAACAGAAAAAAAATATTTATTTGCAAAACAATTTTGTTTAACCAGCCAAAGGCCACGCTAGCAAAACCATTACAACTAGATTTATCAACATACCAGCACTTGTTTTGACATGCACATAAACAGACCATCATGAACACTCATATGAACGACAAAATCAGACCAAGTGCTTTAATTACAGGTGGCTATGGGAGTCTATGGTCGCGTCTCAAAATCAAGTGATCTGCCTTCCCTGCTTTGGGAGAGTTCTTAAAATGATATTTAAATATTATGTCAAAGTAGACAGATCACTATGCTTGTGAGTGTGTCGCGGAATGCAAAGAGCGCAGGTGAGGCGAGCGCGTGTCATACCCGAGCCATGGTATGTGCAGTCCTGATTTGAGAGATGGCAAAGGTTTCACGGTCTCACTCCACCATCCTCCTTCTCTCTCTTTTGCTCCCTCTCCCTGCTGTAGCGCTTCCGGTTTCTCCACCGAAATGTATCCGGCCATGTGATGTGGGTGTGCCCCAGCTTGTAGGAGTTGAAGCTTCGATTTAATGCTCGCTGCGCAAACTGATCGGTGTGTGACATCAAAGTATCGCAAGCCCTGCAGTCGATTAACTCTCGCTGTACTTCGATGTCATAGTCAGTCCAGTCTGCGCAGAGCCGCATATATTAACATCTTTTATTTGTGAAGTAAAAAACATAGAAACTACAATTAATTATATTTTGATTTTTATTAAGATAATTTATCAGCTCAATAACAAAGTTACAGTTATCAATGCTTCATTAATGATTAATACGTGGCGCTTGGTTAAACGTTATATTTCTTAACAGAATGTGACATTTTTTTAAGAGCAAATAACATGCGTAAACTTGTTTTAAACCCATGTTTAATGTTATTTTATTTTATTTTATTAAATTATGAGTGTAAATCTTACCACAAGAGGGAGCCAGAGGATTATCTGAACTGTCTTTGCTAGCTCCAGACTCAAATAAAAAAGGGAAAAAAAAGAAAAGAAACAGAATCTGATTCTGATGCATTCACAAGGACATTAACATGGTTTAGTAAACTTAATCACAAAATTGTTTCATTGAATTGGAAACATTGACTCAGGAGGGCACAATTAAAAGTTTGATGTTTTGTCTTTATTTTTTAGCAATTATTTTCCCACCCTTCTTTTAATTTAGTCATTAATTTATACAATAGTTTGGGATGATTTCTGGCCATAATTGAGACGCATACTTGTTTTGCTAAATCCATTGTAAAGCAGCGAGCGTCTTCTGTCTCCAGTACAGCAGGAGGCGCTACAGCTCTTTAGTCCGCAGACAAACTAACTAAAGAAAGAAAGAAAGCGCTCGCGTGATGGGTTTGTGTATCCTCAGTGTTTTTTTCTTTTGCGTGTTTCATTGATTGTATTTTAGTGTAGATGTTGAGAAATGAGATGTGCTGTAAATTAGTGGTGGGCAGAGCGAGGCTTCGTGAAACACTTGAATCAATTGTGCCGAGGCTTCGAAACATCAATCCGAAACCGCCTCCACAGTGACACCTAGCGGTTATTTGCATGTCTTTACATGAAGCAGCCGTGGCAAGATTTTAGACGAGCGCTGAAAAATTGTATCTCACATGTTGTTTGGTTGATACACAGAAGTGATAGAATGGGAGAGTGGATAGACTTCTACGTCATCATAAAAAATAAATTTTTGTTGTTGTTGTTTTAACATCTGCTTGACAACCACATGAGCTTTAGGCTCACAACTGTCGATAACTATAGACTATTCGGGTCTATTTAATAAAAAAAAAATGGAATTCAGATATACCAAATAAATAATAAGAGATTCATAAAATATATCAAGCCATAATATGCCACATTTTTTACATATAAAGATATTTATTCAAATATATAAAATTGTTCTTTGTTGATGGACTCAGCCAGCTTCTTTTTTACATATAATTTGTCCAGCCTTTGAAAAAAATTCTCACACAAGGGACACTTGTTGCTGACATGCAATTTTTTGTAAGTAGCCTAACTGTTACATACAAATGAGGAAACATTGCTTCTTTTCATGTACGCCACCTTTCGAAACACTTGTGAAATGCACCGCTTCGTTTAGCCATAGTCACGTGACTTTGGTGTTTCGAATCACTTCATCACGTGACATGGATGTTTCAAATCACATTTCGGAGCAGTGTTTCGAAACATCTACGCTTCGGGATCTCGACACAGTGTCGAAACGTCAGTTTCGCGGCAGCCATCCCTACTGTGAACCAGTAGGAACTGACCTGTCCATGCTGTATATATTGATGATTTCATCACAGAAAAATCTCAGCTGAAAGAGGTGGCGTGCAGACAAAGCTGAGGTCAAGAGGAGATTTAAAAATGAAACGAGAGGTTTGTACAGCTTAAACATCATATACCTGAATCAGACAACATCAAATCATTTCTAATCTTACTGTCTGTGTGTGTTGTCAGGATGTGGATTGTTGTGAATCTTCAGTGGATGTGACTAATGATGGGGGTCTGGATTCAGTGTGGATGAGCACAGATCAGAGCCGCACACTACAGCCACTGCTGGACTTTAAACTCACTGAAGAGAAATCCAGACACACACATGACTCCGATCTCAGTCTGACGTTACTCTCTTATACTGAGTCAAAGCCCACAGACACTCAGGATCAGGACACTACAGTGTGTGACAGTAAACATAGCTTACAGGATGATCAAACCTCCACAGAGTCTCTGGATTGTGCCTGTAACGCTGGAGAGCAGCAGCAGATCCTGCAGACCATAAAGATTAAAATTGAACCCACAGAAATAAAAACTGAACCCACGGAAATAAAAACTGAACCCACGGAAATAAAAACTGAACCCACGGAAATAAAAACTGAGCCCACAGAAATAAAAACTGTGCCCACAGAAATAAAAACTGAGCCCACAGAAGAGGAAGATTGCACTGAGGAAGATGATGATTTTATTCCATCAGGTATGTCTACTTAATAATTGTTGTGCTTAAACATTTTTAACTGTCATGTGAGCACCTATTTTGGGTTTTCAGTCACAAACTCACTTACCAAAAGACCAAAAATTTTAAAGGAGTTTAGGATAGCTCTAATACTTATTGGGACAGACAGAAGCCGGTTTTTATCAAAAATATCCAAAAATGTGTTGTGAAAACAATCATAGCACTTGGGGGTTTAGAACGACACAGGGGGAAGTGATTTATTTATCAAATTAACATTTTGGTGTGAACTATCCCTTTAAAAAGTGTGTAAAAAAGAGTGTAATGCAAAAATTGTTGTGAAAGTCTCTGTACAAATAAAAAATATTGGTCCGTTTTACTTCTACAAAATAGTGGATTACTCACAAATAATTATGCATTGCTGCATATGTTTACAAATTTTTGATTTTTTTGACGTGCAATGTCCCAGCTGTAAATAACAGGACTGATACCTTTCTTCTGTCTATATGTGTGAATCTAGAAAAAGATACAGAATTTCAATTCTTCATCCTTCTTTGTCTAAACAATAGTGACATGACAATTTAATTTGCTTTGCCCTAAAGAAGATCACTTGTTGGTTGAAACATGTTGGCTTACTTATTTTAATATGACTCATACTTAATAAAGGCTTTTTATTAATTCCTTTTACTTCTTTCTTTCTTTTTTTTTTGACTGCCTGGGACCTGCTTTTTTAAATCTGACAATTTACATGTTTAATGTTTATTTCAGATGTAAAGAGTGAATCATGTTTGGATATAGAAATAACGTCCTCAACATCAAAAGAGCGACTGACAGCACAACCTCTTTCATGCATCACCTGTGGAAAGACATTCAGCTCGCAAATACATTTAGAGAGACATGAGAGAAAGCACACAGAACAGAAACTCTTCACGTGCACCAGATCTGAGATCAGGTGTACTATCTTACAAGAGAAGAAACTTCATTCAGAGGAGCACGGAGAGAAGCAACAGTTTCAATGTGAACAGTGTGGGAAGATTTGTGAATGTGGCTATTACTTCAAAATCAAAGAAAATCCTCAGAGAGTTCACACTGGAGAAAAACCATTTGAGTGTCCTCACTGTGAGAAGAGATATAGACATCAATATGTTTTGAAGGCACATGTGCGGTCACACACCAATGAGAGACCGTATCAGTGCATTGAATGTGGAAAAACCTTTAGGGATTCAGGTTCATTAAAAAAACACCAGAATATTCACTTTAAAGAGAAACTCTATCAATGTTCACACTGTGATAAACGTTATGGCCATCAACATCAGCTGATAGCCCATGAGAGAGTTCATACTGGAGAGAAACCTCATCAATGTAGTATCTGTGGGAAGAGTTTTCGTCAACGGAATTCATTACAAAATCACAAGAGAATTCATACAGGTGAAAAACCTTTCAAATGCTCTCAGTGTGACATGACGTTTGCTTATTCGGGTCACTTGAAATCCCATCAGAGACTTCATACTAGAGAGAAACCTTACTACTGTAGTGTCTGTGGGAAAAGTTTTAGTCAACAGACTACCTTACTAAATCACCAGAGACTTCATACAGGGGAAAAACCTTTCAAATGCTCTCAGTGTGACAAGACGTTTGCTCAGTCAGGCTCCTTAAAATCACATCAAAGAGTTCATACTGGGGAGAAACCATATCACTGTAGTGTCTGTGGAAAGAGTTTTAGTCAACAGACTACCTTACTAAATCACAATAGAGTTCACACGGGTGAAAAACCTTTCAAATGCTCTCAGTGTGACATGACGTTTACTTATTCAAATCACTTGAAATCCCATCAGAGACTTCATACTGTAGAGAAACTTTACGACTGCTCTCACTGTGGAAAGTGCTTCTCTAATCCATCTAAATTAAGAGTTCATCAGTGTGTTCACACTGGAGAGAAACCCTATCACTGTAGTGTATGTAGGAAGACGTTTAGTAATCAGTCAAACTTACTAAGGCACCAGAGACTTCATACAGGTGAAAAACCTTTCAAATGCTCTCTGTGTGACAAGACGTTTACTCGGTCAAGTTTCTTAAAATCCCATCAGAGAGTTCATACTGGAAAGAAACCTTAAAGGGGACAAAGAAAGGAAAAAACATTTTTACCTTGTCTTTGTTGAATAATGGTAGTCTACCCACATTCACAAACATACAAAAAGTGCTAAACATGCTAAACATCTCAGTCTCATAGAAATTCCTCTTTTAGAAATGTCAGCCAGAAAACGGCCCAATCTGAAAAACTGATGCTTATGACATCACAGGCATCTAATTCCCCCTCCACTTTAAAATAATTGGCTACATTTTTTGAGTGGCAGCAAAGTCAGCCAATCAGTAATGAGATTGCAAGTTAAGCCAGTAGGGGGAGGCAAATAGGTGCAAAACCACTTGTTTAAAATCCCCCACCCTAATAGAGCTATCTGAGAGAGGTTTTTAGGAAGCTTCTAAGGCATCAAACAAAAAACTGTTTGTCTACATGTCACATCACAGAACAAGGATAAATACCCCGTTCAATCATTCTATGTCACCTTTAAAGCCAAAGGTATAGACCCCTTTTCTGCGGATGTCACAGATACGTCACGGCGCTAGCTTGAGGCAAAACAAACGGAAAACTTACTGGAGGCGGCTAATACAAACCAACACAGGGTCGGCTACACAAGGAGCTTTTAAAATGTCGTCTTGTTGTGTTGTTGGTTGCCAGAATCGACAGAGAACAGGCAATTTGAAGTTTTATCGGATACCTGCTGCCACTGCCAGACAAAAAAAACGACGACAGCTATGGTTAAAGCTAAGAAAACTCGCTAGCTACCGTCTGTTAAAAAGCGTTGAGGGGAATCTTTCTGTCTCCAGCTAAGCACCGCCCACACAAATATGTCACATTGTTTACCAATTGTAAAAGGGTCTATACTAGATACGTCTGTGTATGCGTGCCGTCCGTATGATATAATTTTTCGGCCCAAAATTTGAGAGGACAGTACGCGTACAACAGCGCATGCGTGAAAAAATATTGAGACAGGACACCCCACTACAAACAATTACACAAAGGCAAAAGACAGCATTTGCACACATACTATCATTTTTTCTTCTTTGTTTTCCCTTAATTCAAGAACAGAAAGCTGTGGGGCATTTTCGTCACCATACTGTTTGATTCCTGGTCTATGTTTTCTTCTTGTTTCTACAATAAACTTTGTTTGCAATGGTGGATCGTATAGTTTTCTTCACCTATCCTACATTTTTTTTATGTACTGTAAATGTCCCAAATCAGTGCGGCTCTGACAGCCTGTTAGAGTAAAACTTTGAATGAGAAATCATTTGTATTGTGTACACGGCCATCCGCGCGTAGCCACAGTAAGTATGCTTTGAAAGCTGCGCTGATGCGGGAAAAAGTATACCTGGCCCTTAAATCTGCTCTCACTGTTGAATGAGCTTCTCTTTTCCATTTCAATGAAGAGATAATCAGAGAGTTTATACTGTAGAGAAACCCTTACACTGTAATGTTTGTGGGAAGAGTTAATCAACAGTCAAACTTTGTAAAGCACCAGTGACCTTAAGGTTATGACGGCAAAAACTTTAAAAGTTAATAGTAAAATAAGAACAAATAATCAAATTATGAGCAATATCCCCGATAAATACAACAGTACAAACGTATAAATGAAATAAAACAGTCCTGTTTGGGTTTTTCAGATTGATCTAACAGGTTTGTATTTTGGAGGATGAAAAATGACTAAAAGGTCTCTTATTTCAAAGCTTTCTAGAGTTTTATTTTAGGTTACGATGTCCTTAAAGGGACAGTACGCAAAAAAATGCAACACTCTTATGTGGTTACTGTTGGAGAAAATGCATTTCTTATTACATTTTTGAATATTTTATGTTACCATTTATGAATGTATAATCCTTGGCTTAGATTTATGAGTGTATTAGAGTCATATTAAATCTTACTAGCTACTCAGTGCGTAGAATGTTCTTTTGTTATCATATGACCTTTGGTTACTGCATCATCAAGTTACTATCTTGTTTTTGGTAGAATGTTTTTGAAAGTATGTGAGGTTCGACCTTCGGAATGAACCGAGTGAACCAGTGATTAAAACCCAAATAAATACAGTCCGCAGAGAAGCTCAAGTCTGAGTATATCCTAATATGAGACATCTCAAGCTGGATTCTCCCTGCAGAATATTATACACCCCATTCATGGTTTGAGTGGGTCTTATTTCTGTTAAGGTTCATAAGTATTTTAAACCCGACAGTTACAAACCTCTACAAATTTCTTTTGAAGAAAAGAGCCACATTTGGAGGCTTGTCGAGATGGTCCTCACTGCAGAACACGAAATCCAGGGGGCGAGGTTGGATCATTGTATTATTGTTTTTGATGTTACACAGGCCTGCATGTTGCTTTGTTCGTTTATTTGAATGCTTTGTAGTGATTTTGACATGGACACAAATCAATTTAGTGATTTTCACATGGGCAACCATTGGTTATTATGCCATACACATGACACTAGAGGTTTCACCTCAAGTGTGTGTGTGCGCTTGTGTGTGTTAGATGACTCCTCCCTTGTCTACTTCGGGGCACCAGCTAAAGACTTTCACGTTAACAATAAGAATGATCTATGTACATCATTCAACAAATAAAAAATATGTCAATTGGAGGGAGTTCGTCATCTAATTTATCTGAAGGAATTTGTGAGATTTTGGCCAGCTTGTAGAACCTTTAACTGTATTATAAACAAAAGGAAAACACAGTAGCAATAAAATGGAATTTATTAACAAAAGATAAACAAGAATAATTAAAAACACTGCTAAATGATACTAAAATGCTAAAGAATAGAAAAAGATAAACTGTAAAATGCAAAGAATAAAAAATTAAAGTGACTGAGTTTAATGTTTTCTATTTCTGATGAAAACCTTAATTTTCATAACACAAATAATTAAAGAATTATCTGCTAAACATCAAAGAAATCAGTTATGCAATATTGAAAAGCACCTATGGTAAATATTTACTAATAGAATGTACAAATGCCATGGTTTCAGGAAAGATTTGGTTATGTGATATTTACGTTCTGTGCAGTCGAATGAGCAGGCCAGTGGTGGCCAGACTTTTCCACGATTCAATGAGGACAGAGTCAGGTTCAGTTTAACAGTTTGAACACAAAGTGCTGTGAAAATGCTGACCTCCAGAAGAACAGAAAGGATTCTAGCGATCTGGAACACGCAGACGCTGTCCTGTAGTCGGTGCAAAAGGTCCTTAACAAATCTGGAACACGCAGATGAAGGTCCCTTGAGGTGAAGGTTTGCTCATCTGAGCTTCGCACTGAAAAAAAAAATGATTCTGTGCCTTAGTAAATCTAATTAAAAAGGAATGATTAAATTCTATTAAAAAATGTAAAAAGTAAAAATAATACAAAAAATTAAAAATTAAGTAATTCTAAATTAACAGATTAATTAGTAAATTTCACTTAATTTTATCATGTAAAATCCACCCAAATTTGTAAGAAAGAAATTTTGTGTTGAGACTACTTGAATTATTTAAGTAAATATAACCAGTGTCGGCGCCAGAGAATACAGAATGAGGGGGCATCCTGTTTCACTGGGGGGGCACCAGGTTCATCTGATTATTATTTTATTATTATTATTACTACATGGGATGGCACTGTAAAATGCTTGGTACTGAGTGGCCAGTCGCAACATTCAAAGGTATTTTATTCCTTGAACAACCGCCTGAAACACAGCCTCACCCGGGTACTGCGAGCGAGTCACGTTAACAGGGACAGTTTAATATCTACAAATTAATACAGAATAAATATGCATAATTAATAACGTATATGAGATTGTGTTTAGAATGATTAAACCGAATGTTCGTATTTTGACTTTTAACTTGTTTTAACGTCTGGCTTTTAGCCATTAAGAAACGTTTTCCCAGAAGGTTTGTATTTCTTAAAAATAAGCTAATAAAAGACATCAAATCAAAATGTTATGTCTATATATTTACTCATATAGCAACTAGCCGTGAAATTAGCGGGATTGTTACAGCCAGCCAAGTTGTCACAAATAAATCCCTCACTATAGTAAAAACATAACTTATAATGACGTTAAAGTGCAAGACTGGATAACTCACGCAAATCATAAAGACCAGTACATAACCAAATAACAGCAAAAGAAAACAATGTTACTGACATATCTAACACCAGAATGAACTATGCATTTTACCTTAAGAAGAGCTGCAGGCGACGAGAGGACTTTTTAAATCTTTTTAAGAAGGTCCTTTTATTTGTCGCGAAATTTCTTCGTCTTGCTCAAATGCCAAGAATTACAAGTGTACATTATTTAGACAGATTGAGTTCTCACGCATGGCGATTGAGACCTCGAACGTGACAGTAACTTTCAGTGCAGACAAAACACTGGGGATAGCTTTAAGAATTTGTGTTGTTCAAATGTAGTGGCTGCGTGTATGTAACTGGCTGACTATATGTTAGCATTGCATTGTGGGTTAGTATTTTAATTATTATGTTTTTATTAATTATACTCCGAATTTTAATCAGTATTCATTGTATAACCAAATGTATTTGCAGCACATTTTTTTTAAGTTCATTATTATTTTGAGAAGTAAGGGGGCACAGTGACTCAAGTGGCCGGGCCATGCCCCCTAGGGCCCGCTCGTGGCGCCGACACTGAATATAACTAACTAGGCAGTGAACTTCTACTTCCCAGCATGCTTTGTGTGGGACTGCATTTGAAGAGTAAAATTTGAAATTAAATGCTATTTTTTGTGTTTTTAACAAAAAAGAAAGACTTGTTAGTGTTTCAGGTTAAATTATCTTTGAGATTTAGAAGAGTTTCTGTTTCTGCTTTGAGTTTTGTGGTTACCATCATTCAGGGCCGGGTTTCCCAAAAGCATCGTAAGGCTAAGTTGATCGTAAAAATGATCGTACGAATCATCTTAAAATTACGGTCCGTTTCCCAAAAGCTTCGTTACTTAAGTAGCACTTGAAAATCATTGTCTACGAGTGCTCTGGAGTAATACTTGCTTAACATAATGGGGCAGTTAAATGTGGAAAGTTAAGATAGAATAAGAGATTAAAAAACGATTGGATTAAACCATTAAATTGATCTGGTTACATGTAATTAATTTGAGTGTACTGAACATAAAAAATTGAGTAAATTCTACACAAAATAGTTTAGCTACAATTCTGAATATAATTAATCTGAAATTACTTATAAAATATAAGTACACTCAATTGATAAATTATAAGTACACTCAACTTAAAAAATATATCTGGAGTTAGATAAATGTATTGTGTGCATCTTCTTGCCATAATAAAATAAAAAGGGAAAGTTCACTTTAAAATGAAAATTCTGTCATCATTTACTCATCCTCATGTTGTTCTAAACCTGTATGAATTTCTTTTTTCTGATAAACACAAAAAAAGATATTTGGAGAAATGATGGTAAACACACAGCAGTAAGTGACCTTAGACTTCCATAGTAGGAAAAAAAATATTTGGAAGTATTGTGATAAATGACTAAGAAAATGTTTTGATAAATGATGGTAAGCACACAGTTGATGGTACCCATTAAATTCCATCATATTTTTTATTCCTACTATGGAAGTCTATGGTCACTTACTGCTGTGTGTTTACGAAGCGTGCCGCACAAGCCCTGAAAAGTGAAGCCAAAACGTCTCGATCGCCCCCCAGTGTCTGGTCCCAGTATAGGTCATAAACCCCGCCTCCCCATGTTATTCAATGGGACTTGGGACCAACAAAAAAAATTAATTACACTTCAATTATCTTTTTTCCGAAGCTGGTTTCTGTCATTTACTGTAGTTTTTATCACGCTGATGTAAATTCAAATGTTTGTTTTTAAAATAGGTTTGTGTTTAGTTAGTTATTTAATGATATAAAAACGGTGGTGTCACGTCATGATTGACAGCTGTGATATCGTGTGATATGCGCATTCTACGAGAGCGAGGGCGGGGTTTTGACTTTGCGGCTTCCCTTCCTGCTCACTACTGCGCATGACTGGTCCCGAAATCGCTAGTGCGCAGACTCAAGACCCAAGATGTCAGCGCCATATCGGGACACTGGCGGCTTCACTTTTCACCAATGGAAGAGAGTGAACAGGCGTCGTCCATCTTTTTTTACAGTCTATGGTGTTTACCATAATTTCTCCAAATATCTTCTTTTGTGTTTATCAGAAAAAAAATAATTTCATACAGGTTTAGAACAACATGAGGATGAGAAAATGATGACAGAATTTTCATTTTAAAGTGAACTATCCCTTTAAGTAAATTCAACAACATTTTTCAGTGCACCTTGGTGCAGACGTCTGTGAGTGCCTTCACTGAAAAAAAATGATTCATTCAATTTACTAAATTTTTTTAAGGTAAGTAGTCGCAAACAATTGATTTAAACTACATTTAAACAAAACAAAATAAACATAGAAATACAAAACAAAAAAAATAATAAACTGATTGGAACCACTTACTTTAAAAAAATTATTAAATTGAATGAATTGTTTTTTCAATGTTTCTTGACGAGAAGCACAGAATGTGGTCTAATCAGGGGCGCCGTTGGGGGGGGTGCAGAGTATGCAAGGCGTATGGGCCCATGAGTAAGCTAGGTGGCCCCAACATCATCACTTTTCCATCCGTTTTTTTTTTTGTTGTTGTACATGTTTAACTATTAACACTACCGTAAAACGTAAAGTAAATTAATAAAAAACTACTGTAAATGACTTTGTGTTAAGTAAAATTGAGACACTTTTAAAAAACAACATGCAAGCATGACCTAGATGCAATTACATATTTGGCGGTTCTGGTGGTTTTTAATTTGATTGTGCAGGTATGGATATGGGTGGGTAGGCCACATTTTGGTTTGGTGATTAATAGGTGATCATATTAAGTTACCACAAACAGTCGATAGCCCTACTGCTTTTGACTTTTAAAAATCAGCGTCATGTTTCAAACCGATTGTGCTTTTTGCAATTTCTGTGTCACTGGCAAAGGACGTGCATGGGCGTCATATTAATTTTTAATGCTTTTGGGTTAACCTTAAGGGCTTGGTTTGTCCTGTTACAATCTCTAGCACGCAGACGGGAGACTCAGAAAAAGGAATGTCTGGAAAAAAGGTACTTTTATAACTTTAGATAAGGAGGACTTGCATTTTGGCACTTTCCTGATGCACAACCGTGATTGGCTGTTGATGTCAGAAGGAGCTCACAGAATGTGGCCCACCTCTCTACACTGTGAGGAACTCTTTTGCATATAGCATAAAGTACAGAGTTTTAAAATTTCATCTATGCATTTTCCACTTACCAAACCCTTTCTGAAATATCGTTGGCATTATCCTGAATGTAAAAAGTATAAACCTGAAAGCAAAATGTTCCCATATCAAACATACATTCATTCATTCATTCATATGTTAATAACTGATTATTTGAACATTTCAAACACAGAGTTTCATAACACAGAGATTTAATTCAGATTGCAGTGTCTTTAAACAAGTATGACGTCAATAGGTGATGGTTTAAAGTCCATTTTGTTGGTGAAAGAATCTGTGTGTGGGGGGGGGGGGGGGGGTTGAAAGGATGATAAGCAGAAATGGTGTGGGCATATCAAAACGTCCTCTTCTTCTCCTCTTTGGCATGGAGGTCAGCCATAAAATAGTTTTCAGAGCAGCCTTATCTCATTGACTGGACACTTTTATGTTAACCCACCAAAATCCAGTCCAAATGTAGCAATTGTGGAGGGGTCTGGAATGTTTGTTATTCTGCTGTTCCTACATCCCCCCTGAATGGTCTGGACTGATGACCTAAGTCGTTCCAGTCGATGCACTGCGAACAGTACAAAAACTCAAAAACGTGTTATTAGCTATAAGAATATTTCAACAGGTTTAAATGAAATACCTAAAGAGAAGTAATTGAATATTCTAAGGAAAAGTTGGAAGAAATTACATTTCCTAAAGAGAAGTCTAAAATGTAAATTTCTAATAAATATTGAAAAACACTACAAAATGATTGAGCAGATTTAACAGGAAACCAATTTTTTGATTTAAATTATTGGCATGATATGGTTTGGCACTGTTCAAGCTGTAAGCTAAGTGCACTTTTATTGGTCACTTGGTTACCTTTGTTGCCTGTTTGAATGTGTTGTATGACATTCATTCCTCTCTACACTATGGTTGGTGTAGTAGTTCAAGGGTCTGTGCTGTACATTGATTAACATCGTGAGCTATAAATTTGAGGGTTCTGCCTAAAACTCTGCAGCTGACCTATAGATAGCTATACCAGAGGTCCATACACTCTCTTATGTGGAGAAATGCTTTATTAACAATATGGATGGCTATAACTTTAGAACTGCATTAAAACTGTTACGTGTTGGGATTCATTAAAATTAGAAAAATCCTGGTATGTTTTCTTCAAAAAACACAATTTCTTTTTTACTGAACAAAGAAAGACATCAACATTTTGGATGACAGGGTGGTGCGTAAGGGATCTGGATTTTTTTTTAAAGAAAATGCATCCTTTAAGCAGCTGTACCCTATAAATACTTATTATTCATGTTAAAATTAATGTTAAACTATAAACATTACAACAAAAAGCTGTTTTTGTGCTGAAACTCTGTTGGATAACCATTTGTGTGACACCATGTATGATAAATGTTGTGTGACTGGTCTGGACTTGACTGGACTTTCTTTTCTATGCAGTAATATAACCTTCAGTAAGAATACTGAATGTTCTGGTTCAGAGATCAGAGTATTAGAGAGTATTAGAGGTTCATATTAAAAAAGAGCTTTGGGTTTTGACTAAGAGATTATAAAGAACAGCTGATGCATATTTTAAGTAAATGCTGCGCGAGTCATTTTGATTACAGTGACCTCATGTAAGCCACACCGAGACTTGTATGAATGCCTTTCGAATGAGTTTATTAAGAGCTGAAAGATTTAATAAATTTTTTGACATCTATGGGAGATACAGATGTCAAAAGCAAAAGTTAGTCACAAACAGATCTTGCAAACGAAATCTTTCTAATGCATTCTCAGACATCTCTAAATAAAGAAGATTATAACCTTTCACACTGAAACATTAATACTGTACTGGCATGCAGGTGGCCTCTAAATAGAGCTAACTTTTTAAAGAGAACTTTATTCAGATATTTTTGCTGTAACTTTGATTAACATATTAAAGGTTAAGCATTGCTATGGTGCCTGATTAGATATCTTTGCCGCAGTCGGGGCACAGAATGTCATCTCTCTCCGTCAGGAACCCACGACCCACCAGGGATATCGAGCATTTCTTGCAGTTGAAGCAGTCGTTGTGCCACTGTCTCTCTTCAAATGAGATGTATTTGCTGCCTCCTAAGCCTGCAGAGGGCACAATAGAAACATTTTGAGGTAAAGTGTGCAATTTTAAAAAGACATGTGGTCTCAAAAACACCTTTAATATGGATACTTCACATACCGCTAATAGGGGTGGTACAGGCAGCACACTTCTTAGCATACAAGTTGCAGAAGCAGTTGAGGCAGTAGGCAAAGTCATCACGAGAGGTGAAACGCTGGCCGGACAACTGCTGCTTACAGCCAGTACAAAGGAAACAGTCCTTATGCCACGGCTGATCATGGTAGGTCACGCCACCAGTGGTGATTGGCTGATATAGAACAAATAATATTATTAAACTATTTTGTATAGAGAAAATCAAGGGTAGTTGTCACAACCAGAAGGTTTAAAGTCAAAATACCAATTAGATGTGTTTCAATTCCCGGTGAACACACTTATACTGATGTGTCACTTTGGAAATGCATACATTCATGTCAAATTTTTTTTTTCAGATTTTTCAGTTTAATTAATCATTTTGTAATTCATTATCACTTCACAATTTACATTTAACTGAAAAGTCAGGTTCTACTTATACAACACTCCACATACTGTGACTATGGGGCATGTTGGCACAATTTTGTTGTGTTCAATAAAGCTTTTGTTTATTCCTGATTGAAATGCTCTTATGTTGTATTCCAGCTGTTCCTACCTTCTTGCAGTGCACACACTGCAATGCAAACTGCTTCTCGTAGCAGGGCACGCAGTAGTTACTATTATCCTTGGGAATAAAGCTTTTGGTACCAATGGGCTGCTGGCAGCGCTGGCAGGTAAAGCAGGTCTCATGCCAGCTATTCCCCTTATGCTCCATCTTCCTGGAGCCTGAGAGAAAGAGAGAATCAGAGAGACAAAAAAGAGAAAGACAGACATACAGAGAGATTATCTATCATTTTATTTGGAAGAGTCTGGAGTGCCTTGTTATTTTTTAATGGTTACCACACATTACAGATATTAAGGACATAAAGGCTTTTATAAATTGTATTTTCTCTAATATTTTTCATATTTTAAACTTTTTAACACAAATCTCATGGCAAAGGGGCAATTCGTACATTGTAAAAAAAAATCATTGTTGCACGTAAATGTTTAAGTTAACAAAATTGTATTTATTTGATTTTTTTCTTTGTTTTTATATTAATAAACAAAGAAGAACCAAATATATCAAATATATACATTTAAAAACATGACATTATCATCATTGCACAGGAGTAAAGTTTAGGTGCAATTTGATGATTGTCCTGCAGGTGACTTTGTAACTGTCACTTATGATGCACTTAGAGATTTTTGATTATTTCAGTGCACTCGTAGATCTACGATGATTTTCAAGCGCGTCTTAAGTAACGAGGCTTTTGGGAAATGGCCCAAAGTCTAATTTGTATGATCGTCTTTACGATCAACTTAGCCTTATGATGCTTTTGGGAAATGCAGGGAAACTACTGTTCACTTACCTGGCATGATGGTCTTCTTGCAGTCATAGCATTTGGAGGAATACTCATTAGAGTAACACTCGGTACACAATAGCTGCTCATCCTTGGTAGAAAACGGCTTGTCCACCAGAGAACGGCGACATTTGAAGCAGTGAAAGCATTCATCATGCCAGTGACGATCCTTGTAAGACAAATCCTAAATGGAAACACACACACAAAAATGGCCTCTTATGCATTAATGTTGGATTTAAGGGAGAAATGTTCTTGGCCTCAGTGGTCTTTTGGGGTCAGCAAATTAAGGAGAGTGGTGGGTTCCTCAATGTCAATTTCACAGCAGGCCACTCTTCAATGAGAGCCTTAGGTACTGGTGCATATGACAAATCGGGGCACGATGTGCCAATTTAAGTGTGTTAGTGAATTTCGCCTTAGGACGAGTGTATGACACCAGTGAATTAATTATCCCCAAATTTGGAAAGAAAGAGCGTGTGTGCTTGTTAAATCTCTGGCCCGAGGTGGTAGAAGGTCACGCTAACTGGCTGTTATTAGAAATGAGAAGGCGGCTAACTGGGGCAAGGACGTGGCACACAGATGTGGCCCCACCCCAGGCTTGTCCTCCAGCCTCTTCATCAGGACTAATGACCATATAATGTGACACTTATAACAGGAGCTTGTACAGAGAAGAGCAACATAGTCTACACCAATACAAGGGATGGAAACCACCGGATTACATAAATTGTATGCAAAGGTCGCGCATGCTCGTACAGGAGAATGTAGTAGGTAGCCCATGCGTCGAATGTCTGTGTACGAGTCAAATAAACAATACTTTGCAAGGATGTGCATGTACAAAAACAGATTATACTCCGGGCTTAAGTGTTCAGAGTTGTTTTTAGGCTCTGTGGGTGCTGGGGTGTAAAAGTACCAAGCATTGTGCTTTGAAGAGTCATTTACTATAAATCCATTGCACAAGCGGTACCACTTTTAGCATAGCTTAGCATAATCTATTAAATCTGATTAGACCATTAGCACCGCACTAAAAAATAACCAAAGAGTTTCGATATTTTTCCTATTTAAAACTTGACTCTTCTGTAGTTACATCGTGTGCTAATACCAATGGAAAATTTAAAGTTGTGATTTTCTAGGCAGATATGGCTAGGAACTATACTTTCATTCTGGCGTAATAATCAAGAACTTTGCTGTTGTACCATGGCTGCAGCAGGCGCAATGATGTTACTCAGCCCCGGAAAATAGTCTCCTTGGTAACTTTCAAAAGCAGGGGACTATTTTTGGGCCCTGCATAATATCATTGTGCCTCCTATAGCCATGTTACGGCGGCAAAGTCCTTGATAATTACTCCAGAATGAGAGTATAGTTCCTAGCCATATCTGCCTAGAAAATCAAAACTTTTAATTTTCCGTCTTAGCACACAATGTAACTATAGAAGAGATACGTTTTAAATAGAAAAAAATATCGAAACTCTTTGGTATTTTTTAGCACATTGCTAATGGTCTAATCCGTTTCAATGAATTATGCTATGCTAAGAGTGATACCGCCAGACGTGGAGATCAGCTGAATGGATTCCAAAATAAAATGTTTAACTTTAGGGGAGCTGGAAAATGAGAATATAAAAAGTGGAGTTTCCTTTTAAAAGTGGTGAGATAGCGAATTGCAATTTCATAACGCATATGGTAGCTGCCAAAACATGTAGTAGTCGTCCGAGACAACGTAGGGACAAAACTTGCTCTGTAGAACAGTTAAGGGTTGCTGATGATTGAGACTTCCATGTAAGGGGACCCACGGTGTAAATAGATAAAAACTACTCATTCTAAGGTAATAAAACTATACAGTTGGATTTTTGTCAAGAGATCCTTCTTAAAATTACACAATGCACCTTTAAATAAACTTAAATAAATATTCATAATAAATTTTAAAAATTACATAAATGAAGACCTTAATAATTAAAATGGCATGCCTATATTATTCACAAACACTTAAGTTTATTAAAGTCACACAGGGTTTGATTTGTCCTTGGAATGGCAATGTGATAATCACCAGAGATGATGCTGTGTGATGCATATGTAAACATACTTGGCAACAAAGCTCCTTCTGATATTTAATTGTAAAGATAAACATACTCTGGTGTTGCAGCCAATTGGTTTCTTGCAGTCCTCACAGGTGTTGGAATAAAGGCTCTCGTAGCACTTCACACAGTATGGATTCTCATCACGCAGAACATACGTCTTTCCAAACAGAGACTCTTTGCAGTAGTGACAGTCGTAGCGCTCTGCCATCTTGGGTTTAAACAATGCCTGAAAAATAAAAGCAGAGGTTTTCAGTGGCACTGAAACTGAAGTCCACATTTACAAATCTGGCAGATGCTTTTATTCAAAGCAACTTACGTTGCATTACAATGTATGCATATTTATCATTATGTGTGTTCCCTGAGATTGAACCAATGACCTTTTGCGCTGCTAACACAGTGCTCTACCAACTAAGCCACAGGAATATTTTCAAATGAGATGGAACATATCAGTAGACCTATAATCCAAGTGCTTAACATCTGCTAAAAAAAGTCTAACTAGATGACGCAAGCTTACTAAAGCAAGAGAGGAAGGTGTGCCAGTGTATTAGTCCCAGCTGTTCTGTCTCCCTCAGCAAAGCTCCGCTAATATTCCTGCGTTATCCCTCAGAACTGTGCCCAGATTAGCATTTGTGAATGTGACGCTACGGTCTCCACACCAAGACAATGGCCTCATTGCAAATATAGTCTCTTACCAAAGTCTTGTTTATAGTGCATTGGTCACATTGATTCAATTTAAAATGTCCATTCATTATAGCGCTTTTTGGCTAAACATTTGTCCTGGCGTAAGCAGAAAATTAGGCATCACAAAACCACCAAAATGAGCGGATGAACTCGTTCTGTGTTTATGACCTTCATGATAATTTCATAGATATGTACAGACTGTATACTGACACATAGGGGTAACTGAGTCAGCTAAATTTGCACTTGTCAGACTTCTGAGCAGATTCTTTGATCAGGACTTTGTCTGTCAGGTTGGCATCAACACTGGGCATCAAGAGAAGATACTGTGGTTCCAGCTGTCCCGCATTGTGAAAATAGACATATTCCCATCAGTCTCTGACACAGACAGCAGGAGATTACTTTTGAACCTTGGAGGTCCAAGCACAAGTCCCATCGTACTAAGGGTCACTCATTCCACCCAATAATGCCCAATTAAACCGCACATGATACTCTGAAACATGCAGCTCATTAAAGATAATAAGACAGAGCATCTGTGAAACATTTCAGACATAACTGCATGAAGGACTGACAGGTGGTTTGCGGAGATGACTGAGACGTAAGCATTTATTGTTCACAGACCAACTATGCTTTATGTGCATTTATATTTGTCGTTATGCCTGCTGTTTATGTTTATTGATCCTTCACCTGTACCTTCTGATCTTTTTTCCATCATATGCATGCTATCATGATCTTGAGTGTGAGGTAATTAAAATAATTGAATTATCATTATTATTGATATTATATTATTATATCAGTACTGAAACACTGAACACTCTTGCAGCAAAAAAAAAAAAAAAAAAAATCAAGAAAAACATTTCTTAGTATTTTTGTCTTGTTTTCAGTAAAAATATCTAAAAATTCTTAAATTACGATGCTTTTTCTTGATGAGCAAAACGACCCAAGAAAATAAGTCTAGTTTTTAGACAAAAAATAAAATTTAAGTTATTTTGTGCATAAAACAAGCAAAAAAATCTGCCAATGGGGTAAGCAAAAAAATCTTACATTTTTTTCTTATACACTAAATTCAAAAAAAATTCACAAAATCACTTAAATCTGATATTTTTTTTTTTTAAAACAAGACTTTCTTGGGTCCTTTTGCTCATCAAGAAAAAGCATCTTAATTTCAGACTTTTTAGATATTTTTACTGAAAACAAAACAAAAATACTAAGAGTTTTTATCATTTTTGCAGTGTAGTTTTTAGACCAAAAATATCAAATTAAAGTTTTCTTGAATTTAGTGTTTAAGAAAAATGTTTAAAAAATTTTTGCTTACCCCATTGGCAGATTTTTTTACTTGTTTTATGCACAAAATCACTTAAATTTGATATTTTTGGTCTAAAAACTAGACTTATTTTCTTAAATCGTTTTGCTCATCAAGAAAAAGCATCTTAATTTAGGAATTTTAGATGTTTTTACTGAAAACAAGACAAAAATACTAAGAACTTTTTTTCTTGAAAATCGTTTTTTTTTTTGCAGTGTAGTTTTTAGACCAAAAATATGCAATTTAATTTTTCTTGAATTTAGTGTTTAAGAAAAATGTTTAAGATTTGTTTTGCTTACCCCATTGGCAGATTTTCCTACTTGTTTTATGCACAAAACACTAAAATTTGATATTTTTGGTCTACAAACTAGACTTATTTTCTTGAATCGTTTTGCTCATCAAGAAAAAGCATCGTAATTTATCAATTTTTTGATATTTTTACTGAAAACAAGACAAAAATACTAAGAATTTTTTCTTGAAAATCTTTTTTTTGCAGTGTACAGGAATATATCTCAAACCAATGCATAGACTAAGACCACTAAAACAAGCAAAAAAATCTGCCAATGGAATAAGAGTTTTTTTCTTGAATTTACTTAATACGAGAAAAATTCAACAAAAAGTCAGTACTGTAATAATCCATCTCAGATATACAGAGTTGTTTCATTTAATAAACAAGTTACACCAAAATATTAAACTATACACTGTAAAAAAGTATGTAGAAATTACAATATTACTGGGTATTACAGGTTATTATTAAAACAACAAATTTTGTGTTACTTTTAACACAACTTCTACACAAAATGACACATAATGTGTTAAAATTACACATAATGTGATGTTCACTTACCTGTGCCGTCTAGTGATGTACTTCTTTGCTGTGTTACTTGAAAGAGAGTTGGAGGTGCGACTCCTGTGCTTCTCTTTATTGGAATACTGGCCTTGTGGATGGGGCAGTGAGGTGACTGAGATGGGTTGGACACTTTATCAGAAACTATAAATATAGAGACAGCACTAAGTCGCACATGCTCAGGGACACATATGCTCTTATGTAACAATTCCGATCCCCACCAATTTGCTTAGACATTTAATAATTCAATTTGAATAGTTAACATGCTTAGTACTTATTACCGCAGTACTGCACAAAGAGCACATTCCCATTCCAAAGAGGATTTATGTTGCACATATACACTGTCAAAAACAACAAACAGCAAGTATAACAAAATCTTCTGTAGACATTAGACAGCTATCCAGTCTAGAGGTCGTGCAGTAGTTTATAGGGCATCTATTCAATTACTAAAAAACAACGTCATTTTGTGTATTTGGTATAATACACTGTGTTTGTGTGGTTTATGGTTAAAAAACACATTATTTTCCATGTACCGTACATTTTTGTAGCTCCAGATGTCCCTGTCTTCCAACACACGGATTATGTACAAAAATCATCGATTTGAAAAGGGCTGTGTGCCTGATTGGCCAGCTAATCTGTACGTTGTGATTGGCCTGAATACCACTGACGTCAGGGGGAAATGTGACCCTCCTTACCATGTTTGAAAGATTCAGTCACAATGCAATGCTAACAGAAGTTAACTTACAGGCTTTAAGTCTGAAGCGGGAGGAATTATGATAATGTCGATCTTGTCTACATCACCAATCCCAGGAAGTAAACTGTTGCCTACAATCAGGGCCGGCCCTGGCCAATTTGCTGCCCTAGGCAAGATTTCACCTGGTGCCCTTTAGAATCACAGAATCACAATTGTGTTCCAATCATTTTGCTCATAAACTTATACAGAAACACAAACTGCACAGCTTTGTCTTTTTTCTTTATTTTGAAAATATTTTGGAAACAAACACAAACACACACGCACGCACGCATACTGTGGCTATACTGCACTGAAGCGGCAGTTTAAAATACAAACCCAGAATTTAGCGAACGTCAAGAACAACAAAGCGGAAACAACAATCAGACCGAGACGCGGGATTTACATAACGTTACACGGACCATGTTTAAATTTCAATGTTTCTGGACAGAAATACAAACTTGTTCACTTTGTTTGGTATTAATAAGCTGCGCATTGGAGTGCTAGCTGCTCCCCGCGGTGCTGAAGACCAAGACCCGCTCTGACGGAGTACTGGTGGCACTTATGCACAGATATTGCATAATCTATTGGAAAGCGGACGAGTCATTAGTTGGGTTAGTAAAATAACGAAACTATAGATTTTAAATAGAAGAAAAAAATGTTTTTGGAAAAGAGATATTTTTTTAAAAAGTTTAAAAATGCACAACTCTTCTCAAGTGGAAGCTATACTTTTCCCCTTACGTGCGACCTATCGGAAAGCGCAGATGAGTTCGTTGGGTTAGTAACGAAATTATAGATTTAAGTACAAAATAGTATTTATATAAAGAGAATTGTTGAATCAAAAAGTGCAGAACTCTTCTTAAGTGAAAGTAATAAAGTAAAATAACGAATAATAATTATATAATAACGAATAATAGTTTCCAATGGCTTGCACGTAAATATCTGTGCATGTGCCACCAGTACTCCGTCCGAGCGCGTCTTCAGCACCGCGGCCAGCACTCCAATGCGCAGCTTATTAATACCAAACAAAGTGAACAAGTTGGTATTTCTGTCCAGAAACATTGAAATTTAAACATGGTCTGTGTAACATTATGTAAATTCTGCATCTCCGTCTGATTGTTGTTTCCGTTTTCTTTGTCTTGACGTTCGCTGAATTCTGGGTTTATATTTTAAACTGCCGCTTCAGTGCAGTATAGAGCTATTTAACAAGCACGATCTTCCGAGATACTATGCTACTAATAATTCATTAATAACTGCTGTTTTCTTGTGCAGAATTAAATATTTATAGTAAAATGTTTATATACATATATTTAAAAAATAATAATTTGGGCGCACGGACGCCCCAAGGGTCGGCAGCGCCCTTAGCATTTGCCTATTCCGCCTATGCCCAGGGCCGGCCCTGCCTACAATCCGTGTGTTTGTTGTAGTCCAAGAAAAGAGTTTTGCATTGGAGACGATAACTCGTGTCATCGTTAATTTTGGGGTTTGTACCTTGTGCATATTGTTAACATGTACTAATACACACTTACACACCAAAGGAAATGTCAAATCGTGAATTGGACTGTAGGTGCCCATTAAAATGTTTTTTAGCTGATTGTGCGCAAATTGTAGCATATCTTGAGTATTGTCTTGAGCCACAGCATAACAAACCCCTGTGTCTGTTTATGTTGCTAAGTGACAGACTGGAAGAAGGAAACATTCACAGAAAGCCTTCATCACTTTGGGTGATGGTTTTCTGATGAAGCCCAACACCTGTTTGCTTCATGCATTGCTCATGCATCTGTCAGTCTCCTTGGTACTAAGATTTGACTTACAGCTTGTGTCTAAAACCTAACATCTGTCATCAACTAACACATGATTTCCCACAGTGAGTGGGAATTTTAATTAACGCTTACTGAACTTTTAAAGGTAATCCAATATAATCCAATTCATCTAATATAAATTGGTGACAATACCTTAATGCATGTTTGAATGCAATTTAAACTTTAACTCCAGACAACATGGACCTTTCAGAGACACTGGCCAATCAAAGATCCAAATATAGCCTGAATGTCATGAAGCAATAAAAGGGATTTTCATTCCAGGGCTTGATGTAACAGAGAAATACCTGTTTTGGCCACAATGGACTAGAGATGAACATTCTTCCAGCTAATTTCTTTGGCTTCGCTGTTGACAATTTACGACAACATGAGAACGTGCAGACAGAACTATGGATGCCACTGTACATGACTTTGTTTGGCTGGTCAGTGCACGTATGCAGTGCTTGAAGTGCCGGACTTTCTGGCCGGTGATAAGGCCTTGGATAAATCTAGCAACTGTCTAGATTACAGTATGAGTGGTACAGCTCAGGCTCTCTGACAGGAGATAGTGGCTTGTGTAGAAGGTCATCTGTGATCCTCCTGGACCATCCCTTTGGCTCTAAACCATCCAGTACTGGCAGATCTCAGAAGTCAGACAGCAACTTATCTAAAAAAGATGTGCTAATTTCAGGATCTGATGTACCTTTTTAGTTCAATGTTATCTGGCCATAGCACAGATACATGCAATGTACTTTACCTGGCTTAGTTGTGCACATGCCAATTGTTTAATCGTAATTCTCAAAGAAACGTTACTAAGCAGATTAATTGAAAGTTGAATTGGGAATGAATGAGCTTTAAGTCTTCTCTGTATTATATTACAAAAGAGTATATGGTTGTTTTGTGTGTTGTCTTAAGTTGTTTTTTTTGGTGTGTGTTGTCTTAAGTTGCGCATAAACACACTGGTGGACAGTGAGGGGCCATTAACGTGACACTATTTTCCACTTAACAGAACAAAACAGAAAACTTTTTATTGGTTTTGGCTATTCATTACACAACAACAGTGATTGAAGGCCTGAAAACACTAAGTTTTAATTATCACATACTATTAGGAACAATCATTCCGTCGATCTCAATGAATTAGCATTTTTTGATGTAAACACATCAGCTTTCTTCTTCGAACCGGCTTTGTGTTCTTTTAAGGTGGATTGTTAAAGAACACGACACGCATGTCTTCCTGAAATCCGTTAAACTTCAAATCTGCTAAAGTGTTTCCAGTTAAAGGTCCACTGTGCTGATTTTAGCAACGTCTAGCGATAAGATTGTGAATTGCAACCAATGGCTTAAGTTTAATTTAGGGCGCACTCACACTATCCAAACCAAACCACGCTCAGATTGGTTAATCGCACCGCGGCCGGGTTGCAGAGGTGAGCCGGAGCGCGGTTCACTTGGGCTCAGGCGCGGAAGGCTGTGGTGTGAGCGCAATCGCGCCTGAGCGCGATTCAAAAGGTAAAGACGTCAGTTGCGTGACCACTCACCTTCATCTGCCTCCATAAAAACCTTTTGATGCGCACAGCGGGGTTACTTGAATGTCCGATCTGCACACGTGCAGATCAACTAAGCAATATGATGACATGTGAGAGGGCTGTCTGTAATCGCGCACCAAACGACTCCGAATAAAAAACACAGACTTATCATTACGGTGGGTTCCAGTGTTAAGAGAGAGCTTTACTTCCTGCTTTTTTCAAAACAATCGCATCTTAATGATGAAAGCGCCCCCGGACTCGGGTCGATAAAAAGTACAGTGTGAATGCGTGCACCTGGGGGAGTAGGGAGGGGTGACAATCGCGCTGGGGCATGGTTTGGTTTGGATAATGTGAGTGCTCTCTTATAGTCGTGTGTAGGTTATACCTTGTCGCTACGCTGAAGCCTGACGCACAACTCGCCAAAAACTTAACAATGCGTCCATTTTACATGGATCGCAAGTGCTGTGAAAAATCTGCGTTGCATTACCACTTGCGAAGGTAAGAACAAAGATGGACCAAGATAAAAAGGGATTTACTCAAACTGAAACAAAAAGTCGCTGTCTATTTACCTCCATCTTTTCTGGTCTTCTCAGATCATAGGCCCTGTCCCAAATGACACACTCCAGACTTGTGGACCTCCTCAGAGTCCACACTTTGATGACATCATGTAGTTCAGACCCTAGGGTCCCTTGACGCTAGTCTAAGGGGGTTCACCGAAGTAGTATTTTGGGACAGACTCGAGCATCACTCCGGAAATAGGAAGAGAAGTTGCCCATCAGTAGGTACGTTTACATGCAACCAAATAATCTGTTTGTAATCGTATCGACGGCTCAATCGTATTGAAAAACATTCATGTAAACACCTTAATCAATACGATTGAGGACGATCGAATGCAAATTTGGATCGTATTGAAGGGGGTGGTGTACTCTGATCTGTGATCCGAACCGCAAGAGAATAGTATGCATGTAAACGCGTGAATCGTAGTATTTTCTCAATCGGATGCAAAAATACATTGTGCACATGCGCAGAACATTTGTGCTCTTACATCACATGATTCTCGTCACAGAAACCCCTAATAGCAAAGCAGTGGCATCACGCATTATTAAGGCAAGGTTACTGGGGTCACGCGATGTACATTCTGCCGTGTTTATGTGTACTCTTAAAACATTAGGCTACTTAAAGCAATAAAATAGCGTTGTGACTTTTGAAAAGTGTGTCTTCATCGCCTATATCTGAAAACTTCTTAAGAACAACTTTCTCCAACTCCGCTTTGACTTTTATTTAGAGATAGCCTGAACTCGACGAGAGATGCTGTCAGAAGCAAGGCGTTGCCAAGTCTTCTGCTTTTTTTGAGTTCAGATTTGAGCTACTGTTCAAACTGCTTCCACCAGTTGTTGTTTTTTTCTGCGGGTTAAAGATGAAAGTATTTCGTTCATTAGTTATTGGTATTTGGGTTGTGAATAGTCATTGGGATGCTTTTGGGCTAGTTTTGGATGTCCATTTGGGATGTTTCTGATTCGCGAATCTGGCAACCCTGTCTGTGCGCTTGCGCAGACGTTCGGTTCGGATTCTATAGAATGTACATGTAAATGAACATTTTAATCAGATTGCAATGTTTAGGGTGCATGTAAACTGTATCATCGTTACCCTTCAATCATATTAAATTTAATCGGATTGACAAAATTTTGTGCATGTAAACATAGCCAGTGTGAACTCCTCGCTTCTGTCGTCTGATTGATCTGATTTCTCTTTTGCAAAGATTTCTGGGTTGGTAAAGTGCGCAAAGCCTGCTGCAGTGTGGGCTTCGCCGAAGACCACATCAAGGGTTCAAAGGGGGCGCTGATGAGCACACTCTGGAGCATAAAAAAATAACAGATGACAAAAATGACAGATGGGACACCCTACGGACTCGTAGACTAAGCGAGCACGCACAATTTAAGGCCACGAGAACGAAAGTCCACATGAAGTGCGCCATTTGGTACAGGGCCATAAACAACAAGCTGCTTCTTCTTCTTTGTTTGTGGGTTTACTGGCCAGGCTGCTTCTTCTTTGGCTGTTTTACTGCTACTGTGGTTACACTCATGCACACTGCCTACTAGCGGTCTGCATGTGTAACTGCACGTTGACAACGACGCAGAAGTATATATGAAAACTGATGCGTAGCCTACACATAACTATAATTACCCCTTAAGTCCACAGCTCAACACTCCATTTCGAAATGCATAGAGAAGCTAACGTATCCGCCATAGAACAAACATGTCATTGTCTGAGACAACAGCTGTGTCCCAATTCGAAAGCTGCGACCTTCTGAAGGGGATCGCACACCTGCCGCGCAGCTCAGCATTGCGCCGCGCCGAGTCGCGTCTAGGACAACTCGGAGGTATTGTAAACCAGAAGTGCACATTGAATAGCGCAAGCTTCGTCAGATAGTGTCTACTTCAAAATGCAAAATATACGTTAGCAGCCAATTTTAATCGTTAATGATTTGGGACAAATATGATGTTATTTAATGTTAAACTATGTGAGTGGCGCTGTGTGGCATGACAGGGATTTGAGCAATTTCCTGAGTCACAGCTGGGCGGCGCGGACAGGCGGCACCTGGCAGCGCCGGTGTGCGTATACTCATAGAAAACAATGTGTTCGGTTTTTTTAGAATGGCGCTGCGCGGCATGGCCGGTGTGCGATCCTTTTAAGGTAGTTTTCTAAGACCGATTGCGTCACTGCAGCGCGACTTAAGGCGAGTAAGGCCATCCCAATTCGAAGGATGCTTAGAATAAAGCCTCAAAATGCGTTCTTATTTCTCCACACTGTTAAGGATAGAGCAAATGGATCCTTCAAAGCCTAGGCTATCACAAGATTCATTGTGCCCATGTAACAGCTGAATATAACGGCTGGATATTTTAAAATAAAAAACTAAAACCTAAATAAAAGATTAAATAAAAGTATGTATTTAGCAGAAACAAGTTTCTTGTCACTGTCTTAGTATTATAATTATGTTTTGTATTAATATTATTCTGTTTATGTTGCATATATTTCTATGGTTGATTAATATGATATATTGTTGGTAAGTTTAATCTCCATAAGCGTGTCATATTTTCTAAAATAAAATAAATATTTTTCCATATTCTGGTTCCTTAATTTATTTTCATAAGTCAGAAACGTCTCCGGTGTGTTGAGCGTGTGCATCAGGTGACGCAAGTTATGGGTCCACCGAAGGTTAAAACCTCTCATTTCATTTCTCTTTGCGGACTTTGGAGGCTGCCACCTTCAAAGACCAAGTGCTCGCGTTTTAAGGTCGCGTCCTTAGAAGGTCGCAGCCCTTGAATTGGCCTTTGAGACAGCTAACATAGTTACAAATTGTTCTCTACAAAACAATTTGTCAATTTAGGACTAATGTAGAAACATGGTGATATGAAATGTAAAAATGTTAGATCCTTTTTAGTTTTAAACATATAGGGTCACTTAGTTTTACAGTGTACCATAAATAGCTGCCTGTAGTCAAGACAAATTAAGTTAGTTGTTTTTATGCACACCACATTACTTAACTGAAACTCATGACACACTATAAATGATTCAGTTTTTAACTCACCCAATCTCACATTTGTGTTATTTTCTGGACAGATGCATTGATGCAGATTGATTTGATATAAAATGTGGCATTATGGAAGGCAAAGACAGATTCTTGCTAAGCATTCTTTAAAAAAATGACCTGATTTGTCTACTCTACTACATTGCATGTGCTTGGAAGCCTTTAACCTGAGTTCCTCTGCCAATGTTTTCATTTAAAAGTACACCATGTTCTGTCTACTAACTATATAAATATCAATTACGAAGCCTTTAACTTTGTAACAAAATCACATTAACATGAAAACTGAAGGTTTAGTGATGTATACGATTTTCTTTCTCAGGATCGTCTGGGAGATGGAGACATTTGGAGACACTCTAGCCGTTTAGCATTGTCTGGAGTCCACATTGGTTAAATTCTCGAGATCTTAATCTTCTCTTACGTATGTGCAACTAGGTGTGGGAGACTGTTGGTCTATAATTTTCTTGTTTGGTCCACCTTTAAAGTCCCTGGACTATCAGATGTCTATTAGGGTGATTTCTTAAATTCAGCATAAAATCAAATTTCTTTCTTCCTTGAAATGCTTGTTTTCATAATCTTTCATCATAATCTAATTTATTTTAATCTGCTCCTGAACTTTCCTTTTATTCGACATCGCCAATCACAAATATTTTTCCATCCCTCCTTCCAACCACTGGCTTCCTTCTAGTATAGAATGGACACTTTCCATGATCCAATAATTCCCTAATTAGAAAGACCAGCCCTGTATTTTTGTACTTTGTTAAGATTGTCTTGTAATGCACATCAGTAGATATTTACAAAACACCCACTTGCATCTGGTCTTATAAAGCTTACAAAAACTAGTTCTTGGAAAACATAGTGTTCTCCTTAGTTCTCCTTTTTCAAAAGGCCAAATCTAATTTACCAATTAAACAAACATTTGCATTGCATGAAAGAATGCTTTCTCTTGAAGTTTTTTTACACGTCATGAGGATTCAGTCAATGGCAAGTAATATAATGTCAAACAACTTGTAATTACAAAATCCAATTTGAATCCAAATTGACATTTCTTAACATTAGATTTTCAGAGAACCTGTTGTAAATAAGAGTAATACTTGTTGCCAAGTATGGACTTAAAAAAATGCAGTCTTAAGTTTGTTACAATTATTCTAATTCTTACAATGTTTGAAATACAAGTATTAGCGTCTGTTCCGACTCCTGTTGCTCTAAGTGAGATCAGACATGAGTAATAACATTGATATTGAGACCACATGACTAACTGTTTTGGTGCTGATCCGAGCACGATTGCTGTGTTCAAATATGTATAAACAAACCAAACCAAGAGAGCAGGTTCCAAACAGCGCATCCATCATCCATCAAAAACTTATTCATATGGTCTTCTGATGCAAAATGGTTGGTTTTGTAAGGAAACCTTTATATTTCAGACTTTATAAACTATGGCCATATATGTGTTCACAAAAGAGTTGAGGTCAGTCAGAAGCTGACCTCTGACCTAATAATATCAAAACCAATCACTTCAACTCGGAGAATGTTTAATAAGCATATGGATTCGTTTTTAATGGATGGGTGCATTTTTTGGAGTTTTAAAAATAGGGCACTATCCAATGCCATTACAAAGCTGATAGAATCAGTATATTATTTCAACTATTGACTGTGTTTGTCTGATAGAAGAAAGCCATATAAACCTGCAGCTTGAGGGTGCAAAAATATGGGATCATTTTCATTTTGGAAAGATCTATACTGCCCTCCAAAGCCTAAAGCCGCCTTTCCACTTCACACGACATACGGAAACGTCATTCGGAGTTCTCCCCCTAGTGGCAATCCTAATGAAGTTTCAGTTTAATCGTATATGGGAGAGAAGCTCATTCCAGTGCAAGAGGCTTCATTCTAATATGTTTACCATGGTGGAATAAATAAATGAATGCAAATGAATGAAACAATAAACAGCTATGCATATATAACAAATATTGCCAATATTTTTTGGGGAGAACATATGAAGACAAGATTAAAATAATAACATACAAAAATTAAATTGATAATCTATTTATTATCAATAACCAAAAGTTTTTTTTAAGGATTCAAGTGTTACTAATAAAGTTAAACAAAAAGGATTAATAATTTTCACCTCACACACAGTTTATGATTGGAATACAATAAAATACATCACTTCCGGTCGGCATATCGCATGCGGTTTAGTCGCACAAGTTCAAATTTTTTAACGCATCCAACCGTCAAAACGGATCCGATATTTACGCATCCGCAGATGGTCGGCAGCTCAAGTAGCCCCTTTGCGACTCTCCATAGGAAATGAATGACTTCCGGCTAATCCGCCGTCGTTTGTCGTGTGCAGTGGAAAGGCGGCTTAAGTGCAGTATAACACAATTTAAAAATAGAAGAACATGTTTGTCCCAAAGACATTATCGTTTCAAATGTACTGGTAACTATGCACATTTTAGTTATTTTTCATGTTGTGTCAAAGTAGCACAGTTATGTAAACTTAGATATTTTTAAGATTAGCTTAAGAAAGTACTAAACAAAATGTTTTAATATTAAGTAGCCTACAAAATTAGTTCATGGAAAAAGTGTACTTATTATGAAAGTACTTTTTCACCTAGTGTGCCCAGCTGCGCTCGTCAGGTTGACTGGGCGCCGTTAACTTTGCCTAACATTATAACTTTACCACTTTACTCTTATCAAACTTTTGAAGGAGTAACCCCTGTCAATAAAATTGGATTAGCTACCTAAAAAGTGGAGAGATGTTCGAATCAACAAACACCAATGCGACTGAATCGGATTATATCATTATTGTCAGAGGATATTGCCTTCAATGGACGAGCACAGGTAGGTCAAAACTTGCTAGCACTGGCTAGTCAATGTTAACTACTTATAAAGCAGTAATTTGCCTTAGTATGAGTTATTATTTAGCTATCTTACTTACCCGTATTTGTTTATTTGTGTTTTAACGCGAGTTCAAGCATCATTTGGCCGCGGGATTGTGCCATGGATGGTTTGTTGTATCTGCGGTATCAAAGCCGGGGAAACAAAGTCAGAACACAGTAACATCACTTACTGCGGTTTGCCTTGGTATTAGCATGGATTTTGTATAGTTACTGCAATTTTGACACCATCGTTTCTCTGAAACGGGACAAAATTGAATGAGGACACTTTGTCACAAGACAGAACAGATGTCATAAAGCTAATTTCAAGCCTTAACTCAATTTCGACCAAGTGTGTAGTTACTGGGCTTTGGCTTTGGACGGCAGTATACCTATAACCACAAAGAATACATTGGTAAGCTACCCATATTGCTAAAAATCAACAAAAACCATCACAGAAATTAAAATTTAATACAAATTGTAATGGATTTCATTACAATACCATTAAGAACCATCAGCTGCTTTCCATTAAAACTATTACAGCCTGTCATGTGTGTTGCTCGTCATCTCAAAATATGTGTTCGGCCTGTCATGTGAACCATGTGCATCATGCGTCTTGTCAAAATAAAGTGTCTGCTGCACTGAGTTTTGCCTGAGTTTAGTTGTAAGTTAGTGTTTTGCGAGTTTTTTGTGAACATGACCGTCTCTTTTATAATAAACCCTTTCGACGCGTTTGCAGCAGGCAGGTTTTTTGACAAGACAGATGATGCTCATGGTTCACATGACGCAATGAACACATATTTTGAATTCGCGCCCCTCGAAGGAGAAGTCACCTGCTGCCACTTATTACAGGAGTGCAATTTGATGGTTGTCCTGCAGGTGACCTTGTAACACTGTTGTCTTACGATGCACTTATGAATTAACGATAACCCAGAGCACTCGTAGATCTACAATGATTTTCAAGTGCTACTTAAGTTACGAAGCTTTTGGGAAACGGCCAGTAATTCTAAGATGATTCGTACGATTTACGATGCTTTTGGGAAACCCGTCCCAGAACTTTTAAAGAAAAGTTTCACAGTTTCTACCCAATCAAATATTTTAAAGCTTGGCACAACTTGAGAAATATATATATTCATTAAAGAAGATGAACTGTAAGACATGTCTTAATTTCTTCAGCTTATTTTAAGTCTACTCTTGTCTTATTCCTTATTTATCTTACATTAAAATTATGCTCAAACAAGCAAAAATCAAGATATTTCTTATTTTTTGGACATTTTAGTAGCGAATATACATCTGTCTAGTCATTCCAAGTTCTATTTTTTATTTTACGTGGAAAAATATGAGTAAGTGGGGGGCTTCAATATTGTTGTGGACAGCTAGGGGGCCTTAAAGTGAAAAGGTTGGGAACCAGTGCCCTAGTGGGTCATAGACGCACTGCTTTACAGCTATTGTATGCAATTGAATTTCGTGACTCATGCATAGAGCTTCCTCACACATCAAACAATAACAAGTTTCTTTTAGGGGCTGTTTCCCGGGCCCTTTTTTTAGACTAGTCTTAAAATATTTAAAAGCTGTCCAAACTGAAAATCTTAAAAAAATACTCTCTCAAAGACTTGATGAGGTGGGATGGCTCGTTGATGGGCTGCTTATCCCTGAGCTTCTCATCACAATTCGATGCCTCGACTTGCTAAAGATCCTAAACACGTCCAAAGAGGAAGTGGAGCATTAACTGGCACATGATATCTATAAGGGTGTCTCACCTACAGGTATGAAGAAAACTATGTGAACTGTAGATTGTTTAACAATCTATCTTAGCCACTCTTCCTAATCTTTTATTACAGTATGTAGCCTAACAGGTGTTAAACTAGATTTATATGTATCTATTGCTGTAGATAGACAGAATTGTCAATGGTGGTTGTTAAATAGTTATTTTGGGAAATGGTAAATTTTAGTTTTTGATATTACATTCTTCTTTTTCTTTCATTACAGAAAGATGCTTTTTCAATTGTCTGAGGACATGACTGAAGAAAACCTTCATATTGTGAAGTTCCTTTCAAATCTTCTAAAAGCAAAACTTGAAACATGTACTGTAAGTTGAAGAAAGTGATGTCTAACAAGCCAAATGTAGAATTTATATCACAAATAAGCCTGGAAGTAAACAAAAGCTTTAAAGGTGATGTGTGTTGAAAGTTTGTGAATCTGGGGGGAAAAATTCTAGACCCTGTGTCATGATTTCGGTTTTATTGGCTGCTTTGTCTTTGTTTCACTTGTGTTGTGTTTTTGTTTTGACAGCTCCACACGTGCGCGCCCTCCACCTGGTGATCTCATTGTCTCTAACTCTTCGCACCGGCGTCCCATACCTGATCCTTGTTATTGCCTAATCCGGTTTGATTTAAATTCCCCTCGTTTCCTTTGTTCTTTGCAAGTTCGTCTATGTATGTACCTGCCCGCTAGCTTGTCTAGTTCTAGTCCTGTCGTGTCTTTGTATCTGTCCCCAATTATAGTATTTGGATTACTCACCGTGCTCTCTGCTGCCTTTACCCCTTTAGATTCCCCGCCCCGCTGTCAGTCTCTCCCGAGTGGTGAGTCCACCGCCAAGCCTCTGTGTACACTCTGTCTGTGGATTCTCTGAGCGCCTGTCTACATCTAGCGCTGTCCAGCCGCAGTGCGCTCTCGGCGCATAATTCTGCGTAAGACTCGGACTACCGCTGTGCGCTGTCCAGCACAGACTCTGCTGAAGACTCTGACCGCCTCTCTCTCTCTCTGTGCCCTGCCAGGATTTCATCTTAGAGGATTTCGGATGTGCGAGTGGACGTTCTACGGCTGTGCTGTGTTTCCCACATTGAGCCTTTCCCGAAAAGGATTCCCTTGAGCCTGTCTCTCCTGTGTTGTCTCCTCGCATACATCATCATGAACACAGAGTGTCATCTCATATACATATTGACTTTCACAGAGTGTCATCTTATATACATATTGACTTTCACAGAGTGTCTTCTATTATACATATCACTGAGTGTCATCTCCTAAACATCTCTGCATCTAATAAACACCTCTGCGCTGGGATCCTTGTGTTTGTCGTTCCTAACAGGACGAACTTGCCAGTTATGGATCCCGCGGAGGTTGACGCAAGGCTCTTGGTTAGGCCAACACTCGGCCCGCCTCACCACCACTTCACAGGAGGTCGAGGATTTATCCACGCGCATGTCCGACCTTTCCTCCCGTCTTGACCAGGTTCAGCAAAATACCTCACAGACCAGTCAGCAGTTTGAGACGGAGCCTCATGCCTCAGCCCGACCACCGTATGATGGCAATCCAGCCTCCTGCCGAGCGTTTCTTTCACAATGCTCCCTGGTATTTGCACTCCAGCCACGCCGCTATTCCTCTGAGCGCACCCGAGTGGCGTACGTAATCACCCTTCTGGTCGGAAAGGCACGTGACTGGGCTACGGCCGTCTGGGATGCCCGTGATCCTTGTTGCCGGTCCTTCGACGAATTCCGCGAAGAGATGGAGAAGCTCTTCGACCGCTCAGTGCGCGGGGACGCCGTCGTGGCTCGGTTGGCTCGCTTGGTTCAGGGAAGACACACAGTCACCGAGTACGCCATAGAATTCAAGACCTTAGCGGCTTCCTGCCACTGGAATGAAGCGGCTCTTCGTGCGCAGTTCGTTGAGGGGCTGTCTAATGCTCTCCAGGACGAGATCGCGGTCCATGATCTTCCTCCTTCTCTAGAGGCCATAATTGATTTAGCTCTCCGGGTCGAGGGCCGGAGGCTACTTCGTAATCAGCGCCGCTCTCTCCGCCAGCGGGTCTTCATGGACGAGCCCACGGTGTCGTCCTCTTCCTCGATCTCACCACCTATCGAGCCTGAGCCTATGCAACCGGGGCGCATGCGCCTGTCACAGAGAGAGAGAGAGAGGCGGCTGCAGAATGCCCTCTGCCTCTACTGCGGGAAACCCGGACATTTTGCAAGGACCTGCCCGTTAAAAGCCGCTGCCCACCAGTGAGTCCGGGAGTCCTGGTGGGCGCTACATCTTCTAAACTCTCCCCTGTTTCCAGCACCCAGCTCCCCGTCATGCTGTCCTTCGCTGGGCGTGATCATCCGTCCACCGCCCTTCTCGACTCTGGTGCGGAGGGCAACTTCATTGATGAAGCGCTGGTTCGCGCCTGGGGTGTCCCGGCTGTCCCTCTCCAATCCCCTTTGGATGTCTGGTCCCTTAAGGGGCAGCAGATGGCGCGGATCACACATTGCACCCCCCCTGTGAGTCTCTCTGTGTCTGGTAATCATCGTGAGGAGATTGTGTTGCATATTCTTCATGCTTCTCTATCTCCCATTATTTTAGGGCATGGTTGGCTAGCGCAACACAACCCTCACGTTGATTGGCAGCATAGTGTCATTTTGTCTTGGTCTCAGTCTTGTCATGTGTCTTGTCTTGGTTCTGCTGTTTCTGGTTTTGTTCTCTCTCTTCCTCAGGTTCCGGCGGTCGATTTGACCGGAGTCCCAGCGGAGTATGCGGATATCGCTCAGGTGTTTAGTAAAGCCCGGGCCACCTCCCTTCCTCCTCACCGGCCATATGATTGTGGTATTGATCTCCTCCCCGGCACTTCTCCGCCTAAGGGTAGACTTTATTCTTTATCGGGTCCTGAGAGAGAGGCTATGGACCAGTATATTAATGAAGCCCTGCGTGCCGGTCTCATCCATCCCTCCACCTCGCCCGCAGGGGCGGGGTTTTTCTTTGTTGGCAAGAAAGACGGCTCCCTGCGCCCTTGTATTGATTATAGGGGTTTAAATGACATTACTGTTAAGAATAGGTACCCCCTTCCTTTAATGTCTACTGCGTTTGAGCTCCTGCAGGGGGCGCAGTTCTTTACTAAGCTAGATTTACGCAACGCCTATCATCTGGTGCGAATAAGAGAGGGAGATGAATGGAAGACAGCCTTTAACACCCCTACCGGACACTTTGAGTACTGCGTTCTGCCGTTCGGCCTTTGTAACGCCCCCTCTGTCTTCCAGACTCTGGTCAATGATGTGCTGAGAGACATGATTAACAAGTTTGTCTTTGTGTACATAGATGATATTCTCATCTTTTCTCCCTCTATGCAGGAACACACTCAGCATGTCCGCCGAGTCTTACGCCGGCTGTTAGAAAATAAGCTGTATGTCAAGGCGGAGAAGTGCGAATTCCATCGTAAGTCAGTTTCGTTCCTGGGTTTTGTTGTTGCCCCCGGTGAGATCCGTCCTGACCCAGCCAAGATCAAAGCGGTGGCCGAATGGCCAGTCCTCGACTCCCGTAAGGATTTATTAAGATTTCTGGGTTTCGCCAATTTTTATCGGCGGTTTATCAGAAATTATGGTCAGATTGCTCAACCTCTTACTGCTCTCACTTCCACTAAGGAGAGGTTTGTCTGGAATTCCAGTGCTCAGGAGGCCTTTGATAATTTAAAGTCCCTGTTTATCTCTGCTCCTGTTCTCTCTATTCCAGATCCGGCTGCTCAATTTATTGTGGATGTGGATGCTTCAGATGTCGGGGTAGGCGCCGTTTTGTCTCAGCGATCTGCTAAGGATGGCAAGGTGCATCCCTGTGCCTTTTTCTCCCATCGGTTAAACCCAGCAGAGCGAAATTATGACATAGGCAACTGGGAGCTGCTGGCGGTCAGACTGGCTTTGGGTGAGTGGCGTCACTGGTTGGAGGGGACCTCGGAGCCCTTCCTGGTCTGGACGGATCATAAGAATCTCGAATACATCCGTTCAGCCAGGAGGTTATCTTCTCGTCAGGCTCGTTGGGCGCTCTTCTTTGACAGATTGAACTTCACCCTCTCGTACCGGCCCGGTTCCAAGAATACTAAGCCCGATGCTCTCTCTCGTTTGTTCGAAAGCCCCGGTTCCGCTGGGGACGAAACCATCCTCCCGGAGGGGCGGGTGGTGGGTGCCCTGCGCTGGGGAATAGAACAGCGGGTGAGACGGGCCGGCCGGGAGGGGGAAGTGCCAGAGGGGTGCCCAGCGGGTCGATTGTGGGTTCCGAATGCGCTTCGCTCCGAGGTCATCCGGTGGGGTCACGAGTCCAAGTTTGTATGGCATTCGGGGGTTCGGAGAACGTTGGCTACAGTACGTCAGCGTTTTTGGTGGCCCTCTATGGGTCCCGATGTCAGACAGTTTGTGTTAGCCTGTCAGGTTTGTGCCCGTAATAAGGCCTCTCATCAAGCCTCTATTGGTCTGCTTAAACCGTTACCCATTCCCTCTCGTCCTTGGTCACATATCGCAATCGATTTTGTAACCAATTTGCCTATTTCTAAGGGAAACACTGTTGTTTTGACCATTGTCGACCGCTTCTCCAAGGCGGCTCACTTTGTCCCTTTACCCAAGTTACCCACTGCTAAGGAAACTGCCCAGGTTATGATCGAACACGTCTTTCGCTTACATGGTCTGCCCACAGACGTTGTTTCAGATAGGGGTCCTCAGTTTATTTCTCGTTTCTGGCAGGAATTTTGTAGACAAATAGGTTCCACAGCTAGCTTGTCTTCTGGGTATCATCCTCAGACCAACGGGCAATGTGAACGGGCTAACCAAGATTTAGGTAGAGCTCTCCGCTGTCTGACATCGCAATATCCGAGCTCCTGGTGCCAACAGCTACCCTGGGTCGAATACGCCCATAATTCTCTCCCCGTGTCTTCCTTGAATATGTCCCCTTTTGAGGCGTCCATGGGGTTTCAGCCTCCTTTATTCCCGTCCCAAGAACCTGATGCGGTGGTCCCGTCTGCGCTGGCCTTCGTCCGTCGTTGCAAACGCACCTGGAGGAAAGCTAGGTTTACTTTACGTCAGGTTTCCAGACGAACCAAAGCCGCGGCCGACCGTCACCGTAGACCTCCGCCCCGTTTTATCTGTGGGCAGAAAGTATGGCTTTCGTCCAAGGATTTACCTCTCCGTGAGCCCTCTCGCAAGCTGGCTCCACGATTCCTTGGGCCATACAGCATAGTGAAAGTTATTAATCCCGCGATAATCCCGTGACGGTTCGGCTCAGATTGCCCCCAGCACTCGGTCGGGTTCACCCGGTTTTCCATGTTTCCAAGCTGAAACCGGTTCTTTTTTCCCACCTTAACCCTGTTCCCTCTGCCCCCGCCCCTCCCACCCCTCAGCTCGTAGATGGTGCTCCCGTGTATTCTGTTAAGTCCCTTCTAGATATGCGTCGCCGGGGTAGGGGATTTCAATACCTCGTAGACTGGGAGGGCTATGGTCCGGAGGAGAGGTGTTGGGTACCGGCCCGGGACATTCTGGACCCTGGGCTGATAGAGGATCTCCGGTGAGCCCCCTCATGGACCGCCCGGTGGCGGTCATGGGGGGGGAGTCCTGTCATGATTTCGGTTTTATTGGCTGCTTTGTCTTTGTTTCACTTGTGTTGTGTTTTTGTTTTGACAGCTCCACACGTGCGCGCCCTCCACCTGGTGATCTCATTGTCTCTAACTCTTTGCACCGGCGTCCCACACCTGATCCTTGTTATTGCCCAATCCGGTTTGATTTAAATTCCCCTCGTTTCCTTTGTTCTTTGCAAGTTCGTCTATGTATGTACCTGCCCGCTAGCTTGTCTAGTTCTAGTCCTGTCGTGTCTTTGTATCTGTCCCCAATTATAGTATTTGGATTACTCACCGTGCTCTCTGCTGCCTTTACCCCTTTAGATTCCCCGACCCGCTGTCAGTCTCTCTCGAGTGGTGTGTCCACCGCCAAGCCTCTGTGTACACTCTGTCTGTGGATTCTCTGAGCGCCTGTCTACATCTAGCGCTGTCCAGCCGCAGTGCGCTCTCGGCGCGTAATTCTGCATAAGACTCGGACTACCGATGTGCGCTGTCCAGCACAGACTCTGCTGAAGACTCTGACCGCCTCTCTCTCTCTCTGTGCCCTGCCAGGATTTCATCTTAGAGGATTTCGGATGTGCGAGTGGACGTTCTACGGCTGTGCTGTGTTTCCCACGTTGAGCCTTTCCCGAGAAGGATTCCCTTGAGCCTGTCTCTCCTGTGTTGTCTCCTCGCATACATCATCACGAACACAGAGTGTCATCTCATATACATATTGACTTTCACAGAGTGTCATCTTATATACATATTGACTTTCACAGAGTGTCTTCTATTATACATATCACTGAGTGTCATCTCCTAAACATCTCTGCATCTAATAAACACCTCTGCGCTGGGATCCTTGTGTTTGTCGTTCCTAACACCCTGGAAATTTTGTGAAAATATATACCGGTATACAGGTCATTGAAAGTGCTTGAATATACTTTTTAAACACACATGCTAACCTGTTCACTTTAAATGCTTATATCTTCTACCAAATTGCTTTTTTGCATAGTTGTGTTTGACACATTAAAACGTTTCGGGTTACATAAGTAACTGTTGTTCCCTGAGAAGGGAACGAGACGCTGCCTTGCCATACTTCCTGCGTCCCTGTAACGCCTTTCTTGGCAACATTTTAGATAGCGATATACTTCCTGGCTCCCGTGTCACCCTGTCTTTGTCATTAAGCCTTACCATTGGTTGAATTTGATATACACATTCAGACGCACTTACTCCTGGAGGAGTCTCCAAAGTGTCACTGTAGTAGTCACAGAGTTCCCTCAAAAGGGAACTGTAACAATGCATCTTAAAAGGTAACATAATGTAACCTTGCTCTCACTTGAAATGTGTCCCCACATTTAGTCCTTGAATTTAAGGGTATTGGACCTGGAAAGTCCTTGAAAGGTCCTTGAATTTGAAGTTAACTAAAGTGTGGGAACCCTGTTATTTTAGCTGCATCTAGTGGGGAAATTGCAAATTGCAACAAACAGCTTAGTCCACAGCTCACCCCTCCTTTTCGAAACACACAGAGAAGCTACGGTAGCCGCCACACAACAAACATCGTCATCGCCTAAGACAGCATAGGGATGTAATGTGATCTGTAGAGCAGTTTGTCCATTTAGGGCTACTATAGAAACATGGTGGCGTGAAATGACAACTTCCATGTAAGGGGACCTGCAGTGTATATAGAGGGTATGCACGTGACGTCACATTCGGCGAAAGTGACTGCGGTTATGCCCACTGAGTTGCAAGCATTTTTGTACAGGTTGAAATCAGCGAAAACACAGGGAAAACACGTCTAAATGGGAAAAAACTGTTGTGCGATAGACTGTACTAACAGATCTATCGTTTTACAGACTGCCAAAAAAACACGTTAGATCGTTCATGCCAATGTCCACAGACCACAGGTGGGTTGACAAGTTGCTAGGGTCACAATCAAGCAGAGGTTTTACTTTCTACTTAAAAGTATTTTTCAAGTATTTGTATTTTATCAGTGTTTTTCTTTGGAAAACATACATCCCAAAGCATATTATTATAATTGTTACTCTATTACATTTCATAAATACAAGTTTTTGTTTTACATTTAATATTTAAGTACATTAACGTACTTTTACTATAGTAAAAAAAGCATTTAGATGTGTGCAACTGCTTAGAAACTTTTGTTTTATTTTACATACCCCTTCCCCTGCCCTGTAGGAAATGAAAAACTACAGTAGTCATAAATGTGCATAAAATCTCCTTCATATTTATGACACGTGTCATGTCATGATTATGAAGGTGTCATGTCAGCCTTATGAACACCCCTTCAAGTAAAGTGATGTTTTATAAAAACAACATAAAAACTTTTTCATGTGTCTTCAAAATGGCCACAACCTAATCAATTTATATTAGGGCTGTCAAAAGATTAATCGTGATTAATCACATCTAAAATAAAAGTTTGTGTTTACATAACATATGTGTGTGTAGTGTGTATAATTAATATTTATATATAAAAACACACACAGTCATGTATATATTTAAGAAAAATTGGTTATATTTATATATAAAATATTTATATTTCTATATAATATAAATTATATAAATGTTTATACAGTATATAAATGCAAATATTTCTTAAATATACACATGAATGTGTGTGTATTTATATATACATAATAATTATACACATTACACACACATATGTTATGTAAACACAAACTTTTATTTTAGATGTGATTAATCACGATTAATCTTTTGACAGCCCTAATTTATATGTGAAGAAATCATGTATTTACAAACTTCTCACGAGACGAGTGTTTGACAAATTATTCGGCAAACTACTTCCTCTCATTGCTGCTTTTTGATGGTTTTGAGAACAATTACTCAAGAGTCGCCCTCTGTCATTTCACAGAATTATACAATGGAGAGCACGTCTGTCAGGACTCTGCCTTGAGGTCTTGTTATATTTGTCTTTTGTCATGGTGGCAGAGTTCTGGCAGTCCCTGGCCTTGTGTGGAGGTTCATGCCTTGTTTTTGTGTTGGCATGTGCCTCCGGTGTCTTGTCCTGTGACCCTGCCCCCCTTGTTCGCCTGCTTATTGTTAATTAGTATTTATTCCCATTACCTGTTCCCCGCTCGTTATCTTGTTTGGTTTATTCTATTTAATGTCAGTGTATCTTTAGTTCTGTGCAGGATCATTGTGTTGTGTCGTGTCGTGTTCCACGTCATTCAGAGTCTAGTTACCCAGTCAAGTTTAGTGTTATCTGTCAAAGAGTTCATGTTTCATGTTTTGTACCCCCTTGTGGGTTTTTGTTTTGTGTCACAAATAAAGTGTTTTCTGTTTTCCCCGACACCGTCTGCTATTGGGTTCATTCATCCGCTAATCCTCACAGAATGATCCTGCCAACACTGAACCCAGCGACGGTGTCGGGGTCCGTCGCAGCGCCTCCAGTCACGGTGCTGCTGCCCATTGCTGTGCGTCCAGCCCCTTGCTGGTTGACAGAGGGGGAACGCACAGCACTCTTCAGTGCGCTCTTGAGAGCCGTCGCCAGGCCGGAGCCCGCGCAGTCCGTGCAGCCAGAGCCGGAGCCCGCGCAGTCCGCGCAGCCAGAGCCGGAGCCCGCGCAGTCCGCGCAGCCAGAGCCCGCGCAGTCCGCGCAGCCAGAGCCGGAGCCCGCGCAGCCAGAGCCGGAGCCCGCGCAGTCCGCGCAGCCAGAGCCGGAGCCCGCGCAGTCCGCGCAGCCAGAGCCGGAGCCCGCGCAGTCCGCGCAGCCAGAGCCGGAGCCCGCGCAGTCCGCGCAGCCAGAGCCGGAGCCCGCGCAGTCCGCGCAGCCAGAGCCGGAGCCCGCGCAGTCCGCGCAGCCAGAGCCGGAGCCCGCGCAGTCCCAGCTGCGTCCTCGCCCCAAACCCCCATGGACTGTCTTGTATTAGTATTTTGTGGACTTCAGTGTGTTTGATAGGTTTCGTTTTGCACCTTTTGTTATTTTATTGTCTGATGTGTTGATAGTCTTGTCATGTTTATTATCGGTCATGTTTTCTTGTCTTGTGTGTTCCCTTTTTGGACGCCAGGTGGCGTCCTTTGAGGGAGGGCTACTGTCAGGACTCTGCCTTGAGGTCTTGTTATATTTGTCTTTTGTCATGGTGGCAGAGTTCTGGCAGTCCCTGGCCTTGTGTGGAGGTTCATGCCTTGTTTTTGTGTTGGCATGTGCCTCCGGTGTCTTGTCCTGTGACCCCGCCCCCCTTGTTCGCCTGCTTATTGTTAATTAGTATTTATTCCCATCACCTGTTCCCCGCTCGTTATCTTGTTTGGTTTATTCTATTTAATGTCAGTGTATCTTTAGTTCTGTGCAGGATCATTGTGTTGTGTCGTGTCGTGTTCCACGTCATTCAGAGTCTAGTTACCCAGTCAAGTTTAGTGTTATCTGTCAAAGAGTTCATGTTTCATGTTTTGTACCCCCTCGTGGGTTTTTGTTTTGTGTCACAAATAAAGTGTTTTCTGTTTTCCCCGACACCGTCTGCTATTGGGTTCATTCATCCGCTAATCCTCACAACGTCAAGCATAAAAGCCTTGTAGATTTACTGAGGAGCCCGCAGGTTCACGCCATAGAGTAGAGCCATGCGAATTGCAAAAGTGTAAACAAGGCTTCAACTGCACAAAGCTAAAGAGAAAGCAGCAACTGTGTGCTGATTCCACCACTTGCCACGTCACGTGTGAAAGGGCCTTTAAAGGAAAACACCACCGTTTTTTCAATATTTTACTATGTTCTTACCTCAACTTAGATGAATGAATACATACCTATCTTTTTCAATGCGTGCACTTCATCTTTGCACAGCGTGTCATGAATGTGTTAGCATTTAGAATATTCCCATTTATTCCTTAATATCCAAACAGGGAAGAATGTAGAAGCCACCAAACACTTCCATGTTTTCCCCATTCAAAGACTGTTACATGAGTGGGCCAGAGAGCTATGTGGATGGCGGATGGGCAGGAGCAAGAAGAGGATGCTCAAAAGGTTGCGTCCTACAGTATCCCTATAGAAGCTGATTTGCTGATTGGAATGGCCACAGTAGAGGATTACCAATCTTACCGTCACACCACAGATGGATCCATTTATACCCAGGAGCTTTGTAGACAACTGGAGGATCTCTGCCCCAGATGAGTTTGAAATGGGATAAATGGAAGTTTATTTGAATCCTAGCTGTGAACTTCTGCAGTACAGAGTTTTTTTCCCCTAAATTCATTTTTTATAAATCAAACGTTTCAGTTTCATTCAATGAACAATTAACAAAAAAACAATACAATAATATTTATCTCAACATTTCTATTAATTTTGTTATTAATCTTAATTAATGAGTAACACAGTGATTCAGTAACCAGCATATTTTGTATAAGTTTAATCAAAATGTTTGCAACGCCTCGGGAAAGACAGATATTTCTAAAATTCACATAATAAATTCACAATTAAACCCCATGGGGCGGTTTACCGGACAAGGATTTGCTTAAACCAGGACTAGGCCTTAGTTTAATTAGGAAATATAACTAGTTTTAACAAACATGCCTTACTAAAAACATTTCTTGTGTGCATTTTGAGGCAAAACAAAGGGTACTAATGTATTTTAAGATATATCGTTGCTAGTTGTTTTCAGTTTGGACAGCTCTTACATTTTTTTAGTCTAGGACTAGTCTAATCCCTGTGCGGAAAACCGCCCCCATATTTCTAATCAACAGTTAAACCAGACATTAATTTTACCATAACTTTTAAGGAGTCATATGACATGTTTTTGTGTGTTTGATCCAATAATATGGATATATGTCAAGTATAAATGAGCTGCTAAGGTAAGACAAAGTTTTACAACAGTGTGCTGTGGAATTTGCTGATCGGGTCTGTATCTTTCTGGCAAGGTTTGGGTCAGCCATCAAATAATAGATGTGTCTGTGTCAAGTATAACATTTTTGGCACGCCTCGGTTCTTCACGGGTCCAACTTTTTCAAATATTATACACGTCCGGGTCAGTTCTAGGTACATTCTTTGGTTTTGGTTACAATTTTTTGGACCTGTGAAGACCTCTACTCCAAAGGAAAACATGAAATTGCATCATATGACCCCTTTAAGCTCAAATAGCGCTAAAAACACATTTCAAGGCGTTCTCCCCTTTTTATAGCAATGTTTAATCTTGTTATAACCAATATCTTTATTAATATCTTTTAATTTCTTACTACTGGCTGTTGTTTGCCTATTATTTAAAGTCACCTTCAATCCATTGGAAAAGAGTCAAAATTGTTGAAAACTCACTTACATTTGGACATGATATAAAGTGTTGAGGTCAACAGAAAATACTGATAAATGTTATGTTTGCTTTTTTACAGAAAAGAGTATATCTTGTGCATTCTGACGAAGGTGAACTCTGAAGTGAGCACCAGGACGTTGAAAGAATAAATCCCTGAACCTCAATATACCCTCAGAAAGAAACTTGTCCTTCCCATGGACTGAAGTTTTTTGCTTTGTATGACTGTCTTCATGTTGGACAAGTTCCCATTACACTACGGGTTCTTTGGAAGATTATAGGATTATCAAAGCTTTGGTTATTTGGATTCAGAGTCTGATCTTTTTTATGAAATTTATGAAATTAGTTTATATGTATGTACAAGACCTTTAAAGAATAATTCGGAAGAATAAAACATTTGATACTGGGCATAGGATTAAGCAGTTTAATTTTGATTCGAATGAATGTTGGATTAGACATTTAGATTTCTGGCATTAATATAGTAAAGTTAATCAATGATGTATGAGATTAATTAATTAAATAAACATCCGCAAAGTGCTCATTATGCACTTTTTAAGCATTTTATTTTGAACCCCTAGTCAATTTATTTTATGCCATAGACAAATGTTGCATTATGCTGCGGGTAATGTAGCAAGTTTAGCAGACTTGCCCATATTTTCCTTTTATCAATTTTCTGGTGTTCGGGAACAATGATATCTATGCTACTTTTTACTCATTGCGTCAATGTAACTAGGCAAGCTCTCTAAACACCAAACAACTGTTGTGAATAAAAATCCAAGATTTTCACAACATGTTTATAGGTTAATTTGAACTTTGGTCTTTTTTATGCAGAAAATATATAAATTACATTTATTAGGTCTCACAAGAATTGTAAATCCTTGTATGAGGCTAAAGCTGTATGTGTGGAATGCATGTCATTGCCATTCTGTTTACAACTTTCAGGGAAATAAATATACACTGAAAAAAATCTCTGGTTGCACATGATTGAATTAAGTTTTCTTAAAATGATTTTTCTTAAAAAACTTGTTGGATCTACATAATATAATTATGTACACCAGTTCAACATTATTGAATCAAGTTTTCTTAAAATTAAGTTCATTTTAATTAATGTTAATTTAATTTTAAGAAAACATAATTTAATCATGTGCAACTGATGTGCTTATTATTGTCACATAAAAAAAGATCACAAATATATACAGTATACAGACAGATGTGGTAACATCTTAATTTAATTTAAATCTAAGAGGATTCATGTGTCTCGTGTTATTAAACCCCTTCTTACGTTACTTCATATATTGTCTTAGTAGTTGTAGGGGCGTTTTCCCGGACAGGGTTTAGACTAGTTCGAGACTAAAATAGTTGCATACCCTCCGCCACTGATTAGTTCCACAGCTTTAACTATTTTATTTTCTGCGGACAACGCTTTTCGGAAGTGATCATTTTTAATACTTTTTAAGGCCTTAAATGTAACTTTCTGAGTTTTAGTCTTTTTAAGACTTTTTAAGACCCCGTGGGAACATTGCTTATTATTATATGGGCAGACATCAGTAAAAGCCAGTTTAGATCAACCACATATGGTCTCCTGTCTTGAATACATTACAGGTACCCAAGATTAACATAAGATTGACAGAAACTCTGTGTTATGTGACATTTAAAACTTTAAAGGCTGCATAAAATGTGCAGCAAGATCTGCTGCTAATGTCACCAGCACACTTTTCAGAGGTTTAGTGGAGTCCATGCCTTGATGGATTAGGGCTGTTAAGTGAAATAAAAAAATTGTAATGCCTTTCTCTTACACTCTGAGGCTATTTTGGGGATTTCCGCCTGGATTTGGCCTACCCAATTTCAAAAGCTTATCATACCCACAAGCAGAGGTGCACATACAAAAGTTTGGTATCATTTTACAGGAAACCCTTTGAAATTACATAAAACACTGTTAAAAGTGCTCAACATGGTTGTATGTGTTGTCAGTCCTCTAATAAACACAAAAATAAATAGGCGCTTTTTGATGTTTTTTTTCTAAAGTCTGTATTTAAAAGTATATAACTCTGGCCCTGAGTGGTAACGAAGCCTGCAGACAGTTTTGTTTGATTCCAGGAACTTTTCTCTATCATAATAAATGCAAAAGTTATCTACAACTGATGGGAGGAATAATACGCTTATGGTGTACAATTTCTGCCAAAAAACATTTGAAGTGCTACCATAACCACATACAGTGGAATAAATGCAATATCTTTATATCATTTTGCAGAAAACCCTTTGAAGTTACATAAAAAGCTGCTGTTTGTGACAAATATTGTTATTTATGTTGTTTTTTATATGATAAAACACCAAATTTTCCTTTTTATGTTGTAAATACTGTCTTTGATAGTGTATAACTCTGGTTCTGGGTGCTCTAGCAGACTGCAGACAGTTCTGGTTGTTACCAGCTGCAGACAGTAAACACCCAAAAAAAGAATGAACTCTTTAGCATGTCGCATTCAAAAGATATTCTTATTTTACTGAAGGGTGCGAAAATACATTTTTCATATAAATATTAATTTTTTGTTTGCACATATAATAAATAGCAAGGGATTATATGTGCACACAACCAAAGAAAATGCTGTGAATGGACTCATTGTTTAGAGTAGGACCTAAGATAAAAGATGGTGTATCATTTGTGGCTATATGTGCTATCTGAGGCAGTTCACACTCAAGTTTCACATATGTTTATAAAACACAATTTTTAACCGTATTATTCATTCGAGGATTGTTGGATATGTGTTAATAATAGAGCAAAAATAACGATGTAGCCTTATTCCTGAGAATGAGAGCTTTCATTTGATACAAGACTTGCCCATGTTTGTCATACTTGAAAAATATGAAATATGTGAATATTAAATCATATAATAAATTGTCGGGGGGGTGATAGTGTAAATTAAGTGTAAATAACTTTCTTACAGTAAAACATATCTCAAAGTGATGCATATCTGCAGAAAGTAGAGACTCTAAGCTTTCAAACAGTATCTCATATGTGGTACTAGGTCCATGACAGACCATCAAAAATTAAAGGAATATTTTATATTAAGTCAAAATAAGATTATTCTGGACCCGGTACAGGGTCCACAGAGTTAAAGAAGTTAATATGTAATACGCTATTTTACTATATAACCTTTAGAAACATTAGTAAGCTGTAGTTACACATGTAATTAATGTTATTTTTATAATGAACACCAATTATTATTGGAACCATTTGGTTTGAAAAATATATGCAGGATAAAATACATGTTGCATGTTTTAAGAAAGACATTCACACATTATTGTATTAACTGTTTATTGAAATAGTTATTATAACATGTATTAGAAAGAATAATGCATTTAACCTGTAAAACATAGAGAAAGGAACAAAGAATGACTTACCATCAGATGGGATGTCTTGCAGACACGTCGGAGAAGAATACAGCGAAGGCGTCCCTGAAGATGGAGAACAAAGGAATACCGTTGTATTTATGCATTTCTTTTGAAGGCATTCCCGAAAGACTGTGACGTCACCGAGGAAGAATTCGGACTTGGCAACTTGTCTATAAAAGGATAAAGTTTTGACGAGTCCAACAGAAAATGGACACGACCTCTGTTTCTCCGGTGTCTGACAGTCTGAGGCTTTTTACTTTGAATTAGACCATTAGACTTTTATTTTTTACAGTAAAAACTCAAGAAAAGTTCAGCTTGCTTTTATAAGAACCTTAGCTGTAACTAATGACCCACGGAGGAAGTCTCCTGAGTCCTGACCAATTGATGTTAGTGTAATTTATCACTAGCTTGCCAGATAGATGGGGCTATAGTGATTATTGTACTTATTACAGACAGAAATTGCTACACTGTAAAAAAATCCGTAGAAATTACAATGTTATTGCAGCTGGGTTGCCGGTAATTTACCGTAGATTTACATTTATGTTATTTACTGGCAAGAGTTTGTTCAAAGTTAAATAAATTTTAAATATTAACAAGTCTTTATCTTTACAGAATAAAACTATACAATAACAGCCTCATGCAAAGCATTCTGGGAACCAGAAATCATCATCAACCTTTTTCTGTTTTTTGCTCCAGATTTTGTTTCCCAGAATGTTTTGCTTGATGCTGTTTTTTTAGTTTTACTCTGTAAAGACAAAGACTTGTAAATGTTTAATGTTCATTTAACTTTGAACAAACTCTTGCCAGTAAATAACATAAATGTAAATCTACGGTAAATTACCGGCAACCCAGCTGCAATTTCTACGGAATTTTTTTACAGTGTAGGTTCGACTATCCTAGCCTAACCTGAATAAATAATGAGGCGTAAGGTGTTTTAAACCCGCACCGTAAAACAGGACCTACACAATATTAGGCAGGTGGTTATAATGTTATGGCTAAAAAAAAACAAAAAAAAACAATTACTAACATACCCTTGGCTATGTATATTGTGTTGGACTTGATGAGACTATTTCCAGTGCACTTATGTATTGCTGTTCTTATGTTGCCATAATTGCTTCTATTGTTTACCTCACTTGTAAGTCGCTTTGGACAAAAGCGTCTGCTAAATGACTAAATGTAAATGTAAATGTGGTCGGTGTATATTTATAAAAATACATTTAGACAACGATTGCTATCAGGATGTATTGGGGTTGACTTCGGCCCGCGCCCACCCCCCAATACAATTCCGGGTGCGGCGAAGGGCGTAGCAAACACAAACAGCGCACACCGGGTGCGCATCAAACGGCCGGCACGAAGCCGGGTCCTCGATGCTGGGGGCGCCAAGCTGCTAGTCCCGCCCAGGGCGCTGCATCCAGAGTAAGGCCTAATGGCCATTATTTTCATGTGCCTCTTAGACAAAGAATAACTATCTCTAATAAAAACCCATGCCGCTTCACCACAGTATGAGTGAAAGTCGCCGGTGAAAGAGCCGGTGCTGTAAAAAAGGTTCTTACAATTACACGCTTCTGCCTTTCAGAAGCAGGGCCATTCCTGTTTATCCAGTGCAGGCCCTGCTTCTAACTCTAGGATGAGACCCTGGGCGAGCTGTGGCCCGCGCACGGCCTCCATCCCCAACTGCCTACTCCGTTTCAAAAGCAAGGCCATTCCTGTTTATCCAGTGCAGGCCCTGCTTCTAACTCTAAGATGAGACCCTGGGCGAGCTCCATCGCCAACTGCCAACTGCGTTTCAAAAGCAAGGCCATTCCTGTTAATCCAGTGCAGGCCCTGCTTCTAACTCTGGGATGAGACCCTGGGCGAGCTGCGGCCCATACAAATCTAATGTCAGCACCATGGAGCGACCTAAACCAGAGGGCCTTATGGGCACAACGGCGGTCAGTGTAAAGTGGGCAAATTTTGAAAAGGCTCACCTTTGCCCTTGACTGCCGAAGCAGTTTAAGGGTATTTAAAAAAATGGGCTACATTGTCATGGAACTATGCTCATCTCTCGTGCGCCGAAGACTTAAAAGTGGAACTACTCACGGCATGCGGTGCATCTTCAGCGTCATCACTGGGTCCTGGCAGGTGAGGAGCCCGGCGAAAATCTTTGTTCGTCGGATACTCCGCCGCGCAGCGTCTCAGCAGCGCAACCCGGCTCCCTGTGAAAGAAACAAGGCGCTGCGTCATGGTGTCGATGCTTCAACACCACGACGCAGTGGTATGTCCAGAGATGGGCAAAATTCCAAAGACATGTATGGCCCGACCAACCAACCACCCTGTCATTAAATGTGTAAGCCTTTCATTTTTAAAAGAAAGAGTAAGGCCTAATGGCCATTATTTTCGTGTGCCTCTTAGACAAAGAATAACTATCTCTAATAAAAACCCATGCCGCTTCACCACAGTATAAGTGAAAGCGCCGGTGCTGTAAAAAAGGTTCTTACAATTACACGCTTCTGCCTTTCAGAAGCAGGGCCATTCCTGTTTATCCAGTGCAGGCCCTGCTTTTAACTCTAGGATGAGACCCTGGGCGAGCTGTGGCCCGCGGACGCCCTTCATCCCCAACTGCCTACTCCGTTTCATAAGCAACGCCATTCCTGTTTATCCAGTGCAGGCCCTGCTTCTAACTCTAAGATGAGACCCTGGGCGAGCTCCATCGCCAACTGCCAACTGCGTTTCAAAAGCAAGGCCATTCCTGTTTATCCAGTGCAGGCCCTGCTTCTAACTCTGGGATGAGACCCTGGGCGAGCTGCGGCCCATGCAAATCTAATGGCAGCACCATGGAGCGACCTAAACCAGAGGGCCTTATGGGCACAATGGCGGTCAGTGTAAAGTGGGCACATTTTGAAAAGGCTCACCTTTGCCCTTGACTGCCGAAGCAGTTTTAGGGTATTTAAAAAAACGGGCTACATTGTCATGGAACTATGCTCATCTCTCGTGCGCCGAAGACTTAAAAGTGGAACTACTCACGGCATGCGGTGCATCTTCAGCGTCATCACTGGGTCCTGGCAGGTGAGGAGCCCGGCAAAAATCTTTGTTCGTCCGATACTCCGCCGCGCAGCGTCTCAGCAGAGCAACCCGGCTCCCTGTGAAAGAAACAAGGCGCTGCGTCATGGTGTCGATGCTTCGACACCACGACGCAGTGGTATGTCCAGAGATGGGCAAAATTCCAAAGACATTTATGGCCCGACCAACCAACCACCCTGTCATTAAATGTGTAAGCCTTTCATTTTTAAAAGAAAGAGTAAGGCCTAATGGCCATTATTTTCGTGTGCCTCTTAGACAAAGAATAACTATCTCTAATAAAAACCCATGCGCTTCACCACAGTATGAGTGAAAGCGCCGGTGCTGTAAAAAAGATTCTTACAATTATACGCTTCTGCCTTTCAGAAGCAGGGCCATTCCTGTTTATCCAGTGCAGGTCCTGCTTCTAACTCTAGGATGAGACCCTGGGCGAGCTGTGGCCCGCGCACGCCCTCCATCCCCAACTGCCTACTCCGTTTCAAAAGCAAGGCCATTCCTGTTTATCCAGTGCGAGCCCTGCTTCTAACTCTAAGATGAGACCCTGGGCGAGCTGCGGCCCATGCAAATCTAATGGCAGCACCATGGAGCGACCTAAACCAGAGGGCCTTATGGGCACAAGGGGGTCAGTGTAAAGTGGGCACATTTTGAAAAGGCTCACCATTGCCCTTGACTGCCGAAGCAGTTTTAGGGTATTTAAAAAAACGGGCTACATTGTCATGGAACTATGCTCATCTCTCGTGCGCCGAAGACTTAAAAGTGGAACTACTCACGGCATGCGGTGCATCTTCAGCGTCATCACTGGGTCCTGGCAGGTGAGGAGCCCGGCGAAAATCTTTGTTCGTCGGATCCTCCGTCGCGCAGCGTCTCAGCAGCGCAACCAGGCTCCCTGTGAAAGAAACAAGGCGCTGCGTCATGGTGTCGATGCTTCGACACCACGACGCAGTGGTATGTCCAGAGATGGGCAAAATTCCAAAGACATGTATGGCCCGACCAACCAACCACCCTGTCATTAAATGTGTAAGCCTTTCATTTTTAAAAGAAAGAGTAAGGCCTAATGGCCATTATTTTCGTGTGCCTCTTAGACAAAGAATAACTATCTCTAATAAAAACCCATGCCGCTTCACCACAGTATAAGTGAAAGCGCCGGTGCTGTAAAAAAGGTTCTTACAATTACACGCTTCTGCCTTTCAGAAGCAGGGCCATTCCTGTTTATCCAGTGCAGGCCCTGCTTCTAACTCTAGGATGAGACCCTGGGCGAGCTGTGGCCCGCGCACGCCCTCCATCCCCAACTGCCTACTCCGTTTCATATGCAAGGCCATTCCTGTTTATCCAGTGCAGGCCCTGCTTCTAACTTTAAGATGAGACCCTGGGCGAGCTCCATCGCCAACTGCCAACTGCGTTTCAAAAGCAAGGCCATTCCTGTTTATCCAGTGCAGGCCCTGCTTCTAACTCTGGGATGAAACCCTGGGCGAGCTGCGGCCCATGCAAATCTAATGGCAGCACCATGGAGCGACCTAAACCAGAGGGCCTTATGGGCACAACGGCGGTCAGTGTAAAGTGGGCACATTTTGAAAAGGCTCACCTTTGCCCTTGACTGCCGAAGCAGTTTTAGGGTATTTAAAAAAACGGGCTACATTGTCATGGAACTATGCTCATCTCTCGTGCGCCGAAGACTTAAAAGTGGAACTACTCACGGCATGCGGTGCATCTTCAGCGTCATCACTGGGTCCTGGCAGGTGAGGAGCCCGGCGAAAATCTTTGTTCGTCGGATCCTCCGGCGTGCAGCGTCTCAGCAGCGCAACCCGGCTCCCTGTGAAAGACACAAGGCGCTGCGTCATGGTGTCGATGCTTCGACACCACGACGCAGTGGTATGTCAAGAGATGGGCAAAATTCCAAAGACATGTATGGGCCGACCAACCAACCACCCTGTCATTAAATGTGTAAGCCTTTCATTTTTAAAAGAAAGAGTAAGGCCTAATGGCCATTATTTTCGTGTGCCTCTTAGACAAAGAATAACTATCTCTAATAAAAACCCATGCCGCTTCACCACAGTATGAGTGAAAGCGCCGGTGCTGTAAAAAAGGTTCTTACAATTACACGCTTCTGCCTTTCAGAAGCAGGGCCATTCCTGTTTATCCAGTGCAGGCCCTGCTTCTAACTCTAGGATGAGACCCTGGGCGAGCTGTGGCCCGCGCACGCCCTCCATCCCCAACTGCCTACTCCGTTTCAAAAGCAAGGCCATTCCTGTTTATCCAGTGCAGGCCCTGCTTCTAACTCTAAGATGAGACCCTGGGCGAGCTCCATCGCCAACTGCCAACTGCGTTTCAAAAGCAAGGCCTTTCCTGTTTATCCAGTGCAGGCCCTGCTTCTAACTCTGGGATGAGACCCTGGGCGAGCTGCGGCCTATGCAAATCTAATGGCAGCACCATGGAGCGACCTAAACCAGAGGGCCTTATGGGCACAACGGCGGTCAGTGTAAAGTGGGCACATTTTGAAAAGGCTCACCTTTGCCCTTGACTGCCGAAGCAGTTTTAGGGTATTTAAAAAAAAGGGCTACATTGTCATGGAACTATGCTCATCTCTCGTGCGCCGAAGACTTAAAAGTGGAACTACTCACGGCATGCGGTGCATCTTCAGCGTCATCACTGGGTCCTGGCAGGTGAGGAGCCCGGTGAAAATCTTTGTTCGTCGGATCCTCCGCCGCGCAGCGTCTCAGCAGCGCAACGCGGCTCCCTGTGAAAGAAACAAGGCGCTGCGTCATGGTGTCGATGCTTCGACACCACGACGCAGTGGTATGTCCAGAGATGGGCAAAATTCCAAAGACATGTATGGCCCGACCAACCAACCACCCTGTCATTAAATGTGTAAGCCTTTCATTTTTAAAAGAAAGAGTAAGGCCTAATGGCCATTATTTTCGTGTGCCTCTTAGACAAAGAATAACTATCTCTAATAAAAACCCATGCCGCTTCACCACAGTATAAGTGAAAGCGCCGGTGCTGTAAAAAAGGTTCTTACAATTACACGCTTCTGCCTTTCAGAAGCAGGGCCATTCCTGTTTATCCAGTGCAGGCCCTGCTTCTAACTCTAGGATGAGACCCTGGGCGAGCTGTGGCCCGCGCACGCCCTCCATCCCCAACTGCCTACTCCGTTTCAAAAGCAAGGCCATTCCTGTTTATCCAGTGCAGGCCCTGCTTCTAACTCTAAGATGAGACCCTGGGCGAGCTCCATCGCCAACTGCCAACTGCGTTTCAAAAGCAAGGCCTTTCCTGTTTATCCAGTGCAGGCCCTGCTTCTAACTCTGGGATGAGACCCTGGGCGAGCTGCGGCCTATGCAAATCTAATGGCAGCACCATGAAGCGACCTAAACCAGAGGGCCTTATGGGCACAACGGCGGTCAGTGTAAAGTGGGCACATTTTGAAAAGGCTCACCTTTGCCCTTGACTGCCGAAGCAGTTTTAGGGTATTTAAAAAAACGGGCTACATTGTCATGGAACTATGCTCATCTCTCGTGCGCCGAAGACTTAAAAGTGGAACTACTCACGGCATGCGGTGCATCTTCAGCGTCATCACTGTGTCCTGGCAGGTGAGAAGCCTGGCGAAAATCTTTGTTCGTCGGATCCTCCGTCGCGCAGCGTCTCAGCAGCGCAACCAGGCTCCCTGTGAAAGAAACAAGGCGCTGCGTCATGGTGTCGATGCTTCGACACCACGACGCAGTGGTATGTCCAGAGATGGGCAAAATTCCAAAGACATGTATGGCCCGACCAACCAACCACCCTGTCATTAAATGTGTAAGCCTTTCATTTTTAAAAGAAAGAGTAAGGCCTAATGGACATTATTTTCGTGTGCCTCTTAGACAAAGAATAACTATCTCTAATAAAAACCCATGCCGCTTCACCACAGTATGAGTGAAAGCGCCGGTGCTGTAAAAAAGATTCTTACAATTACACGCTTCTGCCTTTCAGAAGCAGGGCCATTCCTGTATATCCAGTGCAGGTCCTGCTTCTAACTCTAGGATGAGACCCTGGGCGAGCTGTGGCCCGCGCACGCCCTCCATCCCCAACTGCCTACTCCGTTTCAAAAGCAAGGCCATTCCTGTTTATCCAGTGCAGGCCCTGCTTCTAACTCTAAGATGAGACCCTGGGCGAGCTGCGGCCCATGCAAATCTAATGGCAGCACCATGGTGCGACCTAAACCAGAGGGCCTTATGGGCACAAGGCGGTCAGTGTAAAGTGGGCACATTTTGAAAAGGCTCACCTTTGCCCTTGACTGCCGAAGCAGTTTTAGGGTATTTAAAAAAACGGGCTACATTGTCATGGAACTATGCTCATCTCTCGTGCTCCGAAGACTTAAAAGTGGAACTACTCACGGCATGCGGTGCATCTTCAGCGTCATCACTGGGTCCTGGCAGGTGAGGAGCCCGGCGAAAATCTTTGTTCGTCGGATCCTCCGTCGCGCAGCGTCTCAGCAGCGCAACCAGGCTCCCTGTGAAAGAAACAAGGCGCTGCGTCATGGTGTCGATGCTTCGACACCACGACGCAGTGGTATGTCCAGAGATGGGCAAAATTCCAAAGACATGTATGGCCCGACCAACCAACCACCCTGTCATTAAATGTGTAAGCCTTTCATTTTTAAAAGAAAGAGTAAGGCCTAATGGCCATTATTTTCGTGTGCCTCTTAGACAAAGAATAACTATCTCTAAAAAAAACCCATGCCGCTTCACCACAGTATAAGTGAAAGCGCCGGTGCTGTAAAAAAGGTTCTTACAATTACACGCTTCTGCCTTTCAGAAGCAGGGCCATTCCTGTTTATCCAGTGCAGGCCCTGCTTCTAACTCTAGGATGAGACCCTGGGCGAGCTGTGGCCCGCGCACGCCCTCGATCCCCAACTGCCTACTCCGTTTCATATGCAAGGCCATTCCTGTTTATCCAGTGCAGGCCCTGCTTCTAACTCTAAGATGAGACCCTGGGAGAGCTCCATCGCCAACTGCCAACTGCGTTTCAAAAGCAAGGCCATTCCTGTTTATCCAGTGCAGGCCCTGCTTCTAACTCTGGGATGAAACCCTGGGCGAGCTGCGGCCCATGCAAATCTAATGGCAGCACCATGGAGCGACCTAAACCAGAGGGCCTTATGGGCACAACGGCGGTCAGTGTAAAGTGGGCACATTTTGAAAAGGCTCACCTTTGCCCTTGACTGCAGAGAGCAGTTTTAGGGCATTTAAAAAAACGGGCTACATTGTCATGGAACTATGCTCATCTCTCGTGCGCCGAAGACTTAAAAGTGGAACTACTCACGGCATGCGGTGCATCTTCAGCGTCATCACTGGGTCCTGGCAGGTGAGGAGCCCGGCGAAAATCTTTGTTCGTCTGATCCTCCGTCGCGCAGCGTCTCAGCAGCGCAACCAGGCTCCCTGTGAAAGAAACAAGGCGCTGCGTCATGGTGTCGATGCTTCGACACCACGACGCAGTGGTATGTCCAGAGATGGGCAAAATTCCAAAGACATGTATGGCCCGACCAACCAACCACCCTGTAATTAAATGTGTAAGCCTTTAATTTTTAAAAGAAAGAGTAAGGCCTAATGGCCATTATTTTCGTGTGCCTCTTAGACAAAGAATAACTATCTCTAATAAAAACCCATGCCGCTTCACCACAGTATGAGTGAAAGCGCCGGTGCTGTAAAAAAGGTTCTTACAATTACACGCTTCTGCCTTTCAGAAGCAGGGCCATTCCTGTTTATCCAGTGCAGGCCCTGCTTCTAACTCTAGGATGAGACCCTGGGCGAGCTGTGGCCCGCGCACGCCCTCCATCCCCAACTGCCTACTCCGTTTCAAAAGCAAGGCCATTCCTGTTTATCCAGTGCAGGCCCTGCTTCTAACTCTAAGATGAGACCCTGGGCGAGCTCCATCGCCAACTGCCAACTGCGTTTCAAAAGCAAGGCCTTTCCTGTTTATCCAGTGCAGGCCCTGCTTCTAACTCTGGGATGAGACCCTGGGCGAGCTGCGGCCTATGCAAATCTAATGGCAGCACCATGGAGCGACCTAAACCAGAGGGCCTTATGGGCACAACGGCGGTCAGTGTAAAGTGGGCACATTTTGAAAAGGCTCACCTTTGCCCTTGACTGCCGAAGCAGTTTTAGGGTATTTAAAAAAACGGGCTACATTGTCATGGAACTATGCTCATCTCTCGTGCGCCGAAGACTTAAAAGTGGAACTACTCACGGCATGCGGTGCATCTTCAGCGTCATCACTGGGTCCTGGCAGGTGAGGAGCAAGGTGAAAATCTTTGTTCGTCGGATCCTCCGCCGCGCAGCGTCTCAGCAGCGCAACGCGGCTCCCTGTGAAAGAAACAAGGCGCTGCGTCATGGTGTCGATGCTTCGACACCACGACGCAGTGGTATGTCCAGAGATGGGCAAAATTCCAAAGACATGTATGGCCCGACCAACCAACCACCCTGTCATTAAATGTGTAAGCCTTTCATTTTTAAAAGAAAGAGTAAGGCCTAATGGCCATTATTTTCGTTTGCCTCTTAGACAAAGAATAACTATCTCTAATAAAAACCCATGCCGCTTCACCACAGTATAAGTGAAAGCACCGGGGCTGTAAAAAAGGTCCTTACAATTACACGCTTCTGCCTTTCAGAAGCAGGGCCATTCCCGTTTATCCAGTGCAGGCCCTGCTTCTAACTCTAGGATGAGACCCTGGGCGAGCTGTGGCCCGCGCACGCCCTCCATCCCCAACTGCCTACTCCGTTTCAAAAGCAAGGCCATTCCTGTTTATCCAGTGCAGGCCCTGCTTCTAACTCTAAGATGAGACCCTGGGCGAGCTCCATCGCCAACTGCCAACTGCGTTTCAAAAGCAAGGCCTTTCCTGTTTATCCAGTGCAGGCCCTGCTTCTAACTCTGGGATGAGACCCTGGGCGAGCTGCGGCCTATGCAAATCTAATGTCAGCACCATGGAGCGACCTAAACCAGAGGGCCTTATGGGCACAACGGCGGTCAGTGTAAAGTGGGCACATTTTGAAAAGGCTCACCTTTGCCCTTGACTGCCGAAGCAGTTTTAGGGTATTTTAAAAAACGGGCTACATTGTCATGGAACTATGCTCATCTCTCGTGTGCCGAAGACTTAAAAGTGGAACTACTCACGGCATGCGGTGCATCTTCAGCGTCACCACTGGGTCCTGGCAGGTGAGGAGCCCGGCGAAAAGCTTTGTTCGTCCGATACTCCGCCGCGCAGCGTCTCAGCAGCGCAACCCGGGTCCCTGTGAAAGAAACAAGGCGCTGCGTCATGGTGTCGATGCTTCGACACCACGACGCAGTGGTATGTCCAGAGATGGGCAAAATTCCAAAGACATGTATGGCCCGACCAACCAACCACCCTGTCATTAAATGTGTAAGCCTTTCATTTTTAAAAGAAAGAGTAAGGCCTAATGGCCATTATTTTCGTGTGCCTCTTAGACAAAGAATAACTATCTCTAATAAAAACCCATGCGCTTCACCACAGTATGAGTGAAAGCGCCGGTGCTGTAAAAAAGATTCTTACAATTACACGCTTCTGCCTTTCAGAAGCAGGGCCATTCCTGTTTATCCAGTGCAGGTCCTGCTTCTAACTCTAGGATGAGACCCTGGGCGAGCTGTGGCCCACGCACGCCCTCCATCCCCAACTGCCTACTCCGTTTCAAAAGCAAGGCCATTCCTGTTTATCCAGTGCAGGCCCTGCTTCTAACTCTAAGATGAGACCCTGGGCGAGCTCCATCGCCAACTGCCAACTGCGTTTCAAAAGCAAGGCCTTTCCTGTTTATCCAGTGCAGGCCCTGCTTCTAACTCTGGGATGAGACCCTGGGCGAGCTGCGGCCTATGCAAATCTAATGGCAGCACCATGGAGCGACCTAAACCAGAGGGCCTTATGGGCACAACGGTGGTCAGTGTAAAGTGGGCACATTTTGAAAAGGCTCACCTTTGCCCTTGACTGCCGAAGCAGTTTTAGGGTATTTAAAAAAAAGGGCTACATTGTCATGGAACTATGCTCATCTCTCGTGCGCCGAAGACTTAAAAGTGGAACTACTCACGGCATGCGGTGCATCTTCAGCGTCATCACTGGGTCCTGGCAGGTGAGGAGCCCGGTGAAAATCTTTGTTCGTCGGATCCTCCGCCGCGCAGCGTCTCAGCAGCGCAACGCGGCTCCCTGTGAAAGAAACAAGGCGCTGCGTCATGGTGTCGATGCTTCGACACCACGACGCAGTGGTATGTCCAGAGATGGGCAAAATTCCAAAGACATGTATGGCCCGACCAACCAACCACCCTGTCATTAAATGTGTAAGCCTTTCATTTTTAAAAGAAAGAGTAAGGCCTAATGGCCATTATTTTCGTGTGCCTCTTAGACAAAGAATAACTATCTCTAATAAAAACCCATGCGCTTCACCACAGTATGAGTGAAAGCGCCGGTGCTGTAAAAAAGATTCTTACAATTACACGCTTCTGCCTTTCAGAAGCAGGGCCATTCCTGTTTATCCAGTGCAGGTCCTGCTTCTAACTCTAGGATGAGACCCTGGGCGAGCTGTGGCCCGCGCACGCCCTCCATCCCCAACTGCCTACGCCGTTTCAAAAGCAAGGCCATTCCTGTTTAACCAGTGCAGGCCCTGCTTCTAACTCTAAGATGAGACCCTGGGCGAGCTGCGGCCCATGCAAATCTAATGGCAGCACCATGGAGCGACCTAAACCAGAGGGCCTTATGGGCACAACGGCGGTCAGTGTAAAGTGGGCACATTTTGAAAAGGCTCACCATTGCCCTTGACTGCCGAAGCAGTTTTAGGGTATTTAAAAAAACGGGCTACATTGTCATGGAACCATGCTCATCTCTCGTGCGCCGAAGACTTAAAAGTGGAACTACTCACGGCATGCGGTGCATCTTCAGCGTCATCACTGGGTCCTGGCAGGTGAGGAGCCCGGCGAAAATCTTTGTTCGTCGGATCCTCCGTCGCGCAGCGTCTCAGCAGCGCAACCAGGCTCCCTGTGAAAGAAACAAGGCGCTGCGTCATGGTGTTGATGCTTCGACACCACGACGCAGTGGTATGTCCAGAGATGGGCAAAATTCCAAAGACATGTATGGGCCGACCAACCAACCACCCTGTCATTAAATGTGTAAGCCTTTCATTTTTAAAAGAAAGAGTAAGGCCTAATGGCCATTATTTTCGTGTGCCTCTTAGACAAAGAATAACTATTTCTAATAAAAACCCATGCCGCTTCACCACAGTATAAGTGAAAGCGCCGGTGCTGTAAAAAAGGTTCTTACAATTACACGCTTCTGCCTTTAAGAAGCAGGGCCATTCCTGTTTATCCAGTGCAGGCCCTGCTTCTAACTCTAGGATGAGACCCTGGGCGAGCTGTGGCCCGCGCACGCCCTCCATCCCCAACTGCCTACTCCGTTTCAAAAGCAAGGCCATTCCTGTTTATCCAGTGCAGGCCCTGCTTCTAACTCTAAGATGAGACCCTGGGCGAGCTCCATCGCCAACTGCCAACTGCGTTTCAAAAGCAAGGCCTTTCCTGTTTATCCAGTGCAGGCCCTGCTTCTAACTCTGGGATGAGACCCTGGGCGAGCTGCGGCCTATGCAAATCTAATGTCAGCACCATGGAGCGACCTAAACCAGAGGGCCTTATGGGCACAACGGCGGTCAGTGTAAAGTGGGCACATTTTGAAAAGGCTCACCTTTGCCCTTGACTGCCGAAGCAGTTTTAGGGTATTTTAAAAAACGGGCTACATTGTCATGGAACTATGCTCATCTCTCGTGTGCCGAAGACTTAAAAGTGGAACTACTCACGGCATGCGGTGCATCTTCAGCGTCACCACTGGGTCCTGGCAGGTGAGGAGCCCGGCGAAAAGCTTTGTTCGTCCGATACTCCGCCGCGCAGCGTCTCAGCAGCGCAACCCGGGTCCCTGTGAAAGAAACAAGGCGCTGCGTCATGGTGTCGATGCTTCGACACCACGACGCAGTGGTATGTCCAGAGATGGGCAAAATTCCAAAGACATGTATGGCCCGACCAACCAACCACCCTGTCATTAAATGTGTAAGCCTTTCATTTTTAAAAGAAAGAGTAAGGCCTAATGGCCATTATTTTCGTGTGCCTCTTAGACAAAGAATAACTATCTCTAATAAAAACCCATGCGCTTCACCACAGTATGAGTGAAAGCGCCGGTGCTGTAAAAAAGATTCTTACAATTACACGCTTCTGCCTTTCAGAAGCAGGGCCATTCCTGTTTATCCAGTGCAGGTCCTGCTTCTAACTCTAGGATGAGACCCTGGGCGAGCTGTGGCCCACGCACGCCCTCCATCCCCAACTGCCTACTCCGTTTCAAAAGCAAGGCCATTCCTGTTTATCCAGTGCAGGCCCTGCTTCTAACTCTAAGATGAGACCCTGGGCGAGCTCCATCGCCAACTGCCAACTGCGTTTCAAAAGCAAGGCCTTTCCTGTTTATCCAGTGCAGGCCCTGCTTCTAACTCTGGGATGAGACCCTGGGCGAGCTGCGGCCTATGCAAATCTAATGGCAGCACCATGGAGCGACCTAAACCAGAGGGCCTTATGGGCACAACGGTGGTCAGTGTAAAGTGGGCACATTTTGAAAAGGCTCACCTTTGCCCTTGACTGCCGAAGCAGTTTTAGGGTATTTAAAAAAAAGGGCTACATTGTCATGGAACTATGCTCATCTCTCGTGCGCCGAAGACTTAAAAGTGGAACTACTCACGGCATGCGGTGCATCTTCAGCGTCATCACTGGGTCCTGGCAGGTGAGGAGCCCGGTGAAAATCTTTGTTCGTCGGATCCTCCGCCGCGCAGCGTCTCAGCAGCGCAACGCGGCTCCCTGTGAAAGAAACAAGGCGCTGCGTCATGGTGTCGATGCTTCGACACCACGACGCAGTGGTATGTCCAGAGATGGGCAAAATTCCAAAGACATGTATGGCCCGACCAACCAACCACCCTGTCATTAAATGTGTAAGCCTTTCATTTTTAAAAGAAAGAGTAAGGCCTAATGGCCATTATTTTCGTGTGCCTCTTAGACAAAGAATAACTATCTCTAATAAAAACCCATGCGCTTCACCACAGTATGAGTGAAAGCGCCGGTGCTGTAAAAAAGATTCTTACAATTACACGCTTCTGCCTTTCAGAAGCAGGGCCATTCCTGTTTATCCAGTGCAGGTCCTGCTTCTAACTCTAGGATGAGACCCTGGGCGAGCTGTGGCCCGCGCACGCCCTCCATCCCCAACTGCCTACGCCGTTTCAAAAGCAAGGCCATTCCTGTTTAACCAGTGCAGGCCCTGCTTCTAACTCTAAGATGAGACCCTGGGCGAGCTGCGGCCCATGCAAATCTAATGGCAGCACCATGGAGCGACCTAAACCAGAGGGCCTTATGGGCACAACGGCGGTCAGTGTAAAGTGGGCACATTTTGAAAAGGCTCACCATTGCCCTTGACTGCCGAAGCAGTTTTAGGGTATTTAAAAAAACGGGCTACATTGTCATGGAACCATGCTCATCTCTCGTGCGCCGAAGACTTAAAAGTGGAACTACTCACGGCATGCGGTGCATCTTCAGCGTCATCACTGGGTCCTGGCAGGTGAGGAGCCCGGCGAAAATCTTTGTTCGTCGGATCCTCCGTCGCGCAGCGTCTCAGCAGCGCAACCAGGCTCCCTGTGAAAGAAACAAGGCGCTGCGTCATGGTGTTGATGCTTCGACACCACGACGCAGTGGTATGTCCAGAGATGGGCAAAATTCCAAAGACATGTATGGGCCGACCAACCAACCACCCTGTCATTAAATGTGTAAGCCTTTCATTTTTAAAAGAAAGAGTAAGGCCTAATGGCCATTATTTTCGTGTGCCTCTTAGACAAAGAATAACTATTTCTAATAAAAACCCATGCCGCTTCACCACAGTATAAGTGAAAGCGCCGGTGCTGTAAAAAAGGTTCTTACAATTACACGCTTCTGCCTTTAAGAAGCAGGGCCATTCCTGTTTATCCAGTGCAGGCCCTGCTTCTAACTCTAGGATGAGACCCTGGGCGAGCTGTGGCCCGCGCACGCCCTCCATCCCCAACTGCCTACTCCGTTTCATAAGCAAGGCCATTCCTGTTTATCCAGTGCAGGCCCTGCTTCTAACTCTAAGATGAGACCCTGGGAGAGCTCCATCGCCAACTGCCAACTGCGTTTCAAAAGCAAGGCCATTCCTGTTTATCCAGTGCAGGCCCTGCTTCTAACTCTGGGATGAAACCCTGGGCGAGCTGCGGCCCATGCAAATCTAATGGCAGCACCATGGAGCGACCTAAACCAGAGGGCCTTATGGGCACAACGGCGGTCAGTGTAAAGTGGGCACATTTTGAAAAGGCTCACCTTTGCCCTTGACTGCCGAAGCAGTTTTAGGGTATTTAAAAAAACGGGCTACATTGTCATGGAACTATGCTCATCTCTCGTGCGCCGAAGACTTAAAAGTGGAACTACTCACGGCATGCGGTGCATCTTCAGCGTCATCACTGGGTCCTGGCAGGTGAGGAGCAAGGTGAAAATCTTTGTTCGTCGGATCCTCCGCCGCGCAGCGTCTCAGCAGCGCAACGCGGCTCCCTGTGAAAGAAACAAGGCGCTGCGTCATGGTGTCGATGCTTCGACACCACGACGCAGTGGTATGTCCAGAGATGGGCAAAATTCCAAAGACATGTATGGCCCGACCAACCAACCACCCTGTCATTAAATGTGTAAGCCTTTCATTTTTAAAAGAAAGAGTAAGGCCTAATGGCCATTATTTTCGTGTGCCTCTTAGACAAAGAATAACTATCTCTAATAAAAACCCATGCCGCTTCACCACAGTATAAGTGAAAGCACCGGGGCTGTAAAAAAGGTCCTTACAATTACACGCTTCTGCCTTTCAGAAGCAGGGCCATTCCCGTTTATCCAGTGCAGGCCCTGCTTCTAACTCTAGGATGAGACCCTGGGCGAGCTGTGGCCCGCGCACGCCCTCCATCCCCAACTGCCTACTCCGTTTCAAAAGCAAGGCCATTCCTGTTTATCCAGTGCAGGCCCTGCTTCTAACTCTAAGATGAGACCCTGGGCGAGCTCCATCGCCAACTGCCAACTGCGTTTCAAAAGCAAGGCCTTTCCTGTTTATCCAGTGCAGGCCCTGCTTCTAACTCTGGGATGAGACCCTGGGCGAGCTGCGGCCTATGCAAATCTAATGTCAGCACCATGGAGCGACCTAAACCAGAGGGCCTTATGGGCACAACGGCGGTCAGTGTAAAGTGGGCACATTTTGAAAAGGCTCACCTTTGCCCTTGACTGCCGAAGCAGTTTTAGGGTATTTAAAAAAACGGGCTACATTGTCATGGAACTATGCTCATCTCTCGTGTGCCGAAGACTTAAAAGTGGAACTACTCACGGCATGCGGTGCATCTTCAGCGTCACCACTGGGTCCTGGCAGGTGAGGAGCCCGGCGAAAAGCTTTGTTCGTCCGATACTCCGCCGCGCAGCGTCTCAGCAGCGCAACCCGGCTCCCTGTGAAAGAAACAAGGCGCTGCGTCATGGTGTCGATGCTTCGACACCACGACGCAGTGGTATGTCCAGAGATGGGCAAAATTCCAAAGACATGTATGGCCCGACCAACCAACCACCCTGTCATTAAATGTGTAAGCCTTTCATTTTTAAAAGAAAGAGTAAGGCCTAATGGCCATTATTTTCGTGTGCCTCTTAGACAAAGAATAACTATCTCTAATAAAAACCCATGCGCTTCACCACAGTATGAGTGAAAGCGCCGGTGCTGTAAAAAAGATTCTTACAATTACACGCTTCTGCCTTTCAGAAGCAGGGCCATTCCTGTTTATCCAGTGCAGGTCCTGCTTCTAACTCTAGGATGAGACCCTGGGCGAGCTGTGGCCCGCGCACGCCCTCCATCCCCAACTGCCTACTCCGTTTCAAAAGCAAGGCCATTCCTGTTTATCCAGTGCAGGCCCTGCTTCTAACTCTAAGATGAGACCCTGGGCGAGCTCCATCGCCAACTGCCAACTGCGTTTCAAAAGCAAGGCCTTTCCTGTTTATCCAGTGCAGGCCCTGCTTCTAACTCTGGGATGAGACCCTGGGCGAGCTGCGGCCTATGCAAATCTAATGGCAGCACCATGGAGCGACCTAAACCAGAGGGCCTTATGGGCACAACGGTGGTCAGTGTAAAGTGGGCACATTTTGAAAAGGCTCACCTTTGCCCTTGACTGCCGAAGCAGTTTTAGGGTATTTAAAAAAAAGGGCTACATTGTCATGGAACTATGCTCATCTCTCGTGCGCCGAAGACTTAAAAGTGGAACTACTCACGGCATGCGGTGCATCTTCAGCGTCATCACTGGGTCCTGGCAGGTGAGGAGCCCGGTGAAAATCTTTGTTCGTCGGATCCTCCGCCGCGCAGCGTCTCAGCAGCGCAACGCGGCTCCCTGTGAAAGAAACAAGGCGCTGCGTCATGGTGTCGATGCTTCGACACCACGACGCAGTGGTATGTCCAGAGATGGGCAAAATTCCAAAGACATGTATGGCCCGACCAACCAACCACCCTGTCATTAAATGTGTAAGCCTTTCATTTTTAAAAGAAAGAGTAAGGCCTAATGGCCATTATTTTCGTGTGCCTCTTAGACAAAGAATAACTATCTCTAATAAAAACCCATTCGCTTCACCACAGTATGAGTGAAAGCGCCGGTGCTGTAAAAAAGATTCTTACAATTACACGCTTCTGCCTTTCAGAAGCAGGGCCATTCCTGTTTATCCAGTGCAGGTCCTGCTTCTAACTCTAGGATGAGACCCTGGGCGAGCTGTGGCCCGCGCACGCCCTCCATCCCCAACTGCCTACTCCGTTTCAAAAGCAAGGCCATTCCTGTTTAACCAGTGCAGGCCCTGCTTCTAACTCTAAGATGAGACCCTGGGCGAGCTGCGGCCCATGCAAATCTAATGGCAGCACCATGGAGCGACCTAAACCAGAGGGCCTTATGGGCACAACGGCGGTCAGTGTAAAGTGGGCACATTTTGAAAAGGCTCACCATTGCCCTTGACTGCCGAAGCAGTTTTAGGGTATTTAAAAAAACGGGCTACATTGTCATGGAACCATGCTCATCTCTCGTGCACCGAAGACTTAAAAGTGGAACTACTCACGGCATGCGGTGCATCTTCAGCGTCATCACTGGGTCCTGGCAGGTGAGGAGCCCGGCGAAAATCTTTGTTCGTCGGATCCTCCGTCGCGCAGCGTCTCAGCAGCGCAACCAGGCTCCCTGTGAAAGAAACAAGGCGCTGCGTCATGGTGTTGATGCTTCGACACCACGACGCAGTGGTATGTCCAGAGATGGGCAAAATTCCAAAGACATGTATGGGCCGACCAACCAACCACCCTGTCATTAAATGTGTAAGCCTTTCATTTTTAAAAGAAAGAGTAAGGCCTAATGGCCATTATTTTCGTGTGCCTCTTAGACAAAGAATAACTATCTCTAATAAAAACCCATGCCGCTTCACCACAGTATAAGTGAAAGCGCCGGTGCTGTAAAAAAGGTTCTTACAATTACACGCTTCTGCCTTTAAGAAGCAGGGCCATTCCTGTTTATCCAGTGCAGGCCCTGCTTCTAACTCTAGGATGAGACCCTGGGCGAGCTGTGGCCCGCGCACGCCCTCCATCCCCAACTGCCTACTCCGTTTCATAAGCAAGGCCATTCCTGTTTATCCAGTGCAGGCCCTGCTTCTAACTCTAAGATGAGACCCTGGGAGAGCTCCATCGCCAACTGCCAACTGCGTTTCAAAAGCAAGGCCATTCCTGTTTATCCAGTGCAGGCCCTGCTTCTAACTCTGGGATGAAACCCTGGGCGAGCTGCGGCCCATGCAAATCTAATGGCAGCACCATGGAGCGACCTAAACCAGAGGGCCTTATGGGCACAACGGCGGTCAGTGTAAAGTGGGCACATTTTGAAAAGGCTCACCTTTGCCCTTGACTGCCGAAGCAGTTTTAGGGTATTTAAAAAAACGGGCTACATTGTCATGGAACTATGCTCATCTCTCGTGCGCCGAAGACTTAAAAGTGGAACTACTCACGGCATGCGGTGCATCTTCAGCGTCATCACTGGGTCCTGGCAGGTGAGGAGCCCGGCGAAAATCTTTGTTCGTCGGATCCTCCGGCGTGCAGCGTCTCAGCAGCGCAACCCGGCTCCCTGTGAAAGAAACAAGGCGCTGCGTCATGGTGTCGATGCTTCGACACCACGACGCAGTGGTATGTCAAGAGATGGGCAAAATTCCAAAGACATGTATGGGCCGACCAACCAACCACCCTGTCATTAAATGTGTAAGCCTTTCATTTTTAAAAGAAAGAGCAAGGCCTAATGGCCATTATTTTCGTGTGCCTCTTAGACAAAGAATAACTATCTCTAATAAAAACCCATGCCGCTTCACCACAGTATAAGTGAAAGCGCCGGTGCTGTAAAAAAGGTTCTTACAATTACACGCTTCTGCCTTTCAGAAGCAGGGCCATTCCTGTTTATCCAGTGCAGGCCCTGCTTCTAACTCTAGGATGAGACCCTGGGCGAGCTGTGGCCCGCGCACGCCCTCCATCCCCAACTGCCTACTCCGTTTCAAAAGCAAGGCCATTCCTGTTTATCCAGTGCAGGCCCTGCTTCTAACTCTAAGATGAGACCCTGGGCGAGCTCCATCGCCAACTGCCAACTGCGTTTCAAAAGCAAGGCCATTCCTGTTTATCCAGTGCAGGCCCTGCTTCTAACTCTGGGATGAAACCCTGGGCGAGCTGCGGCCCATGCAAATCTAATGGCAGCACCATGGAGCGACCTAAACCAGAGGGCCTTATGGGCACAACGGCGGTCAGTGTAAAGTGGGCACATTTTGAAAAGGCTCACCTTTGCCCTTGACTGCAGAGAGCAGTTTTAGGGCATTTAAAAAAACGGGCTACATTGTCATGGAACTATGCTCATCTCTCGTGCGCCGAAGACTTAAAAGTGGAACTACTCACGGCATGCGGTGCATCTTCAGCGTCATCACTGGGTCCTGGCAGGTGAGGAGCCCGGCGAAAATCTTTGTTCGTCGGATCCTCCGTCGCGCAGCGTCTCAGCAGCGCAACCAGGCTCCCTGTGAAAGAAACAAGGCGCTGCGTCATGGTGTCGATGCTTCGACACCACGACGCAGTGGTATGTCCAGAGATGGGCAAAATTCCAAAGACATGTATGGCCCGACCAACCAACCACCCTGTCATTAAATGTGTAAGCCTTTCATTTTTAAAAGAAAGAGTAAGGCCTAATGGCCATTATTTTCGTGTGCCTCTTAGACAAAGAATAACTATCTCTAATAAAAACCCATGCGCTTCACCACAGTATGAGTGAAAGCGCCGGTGCTGTAAAAAAGATTCTTACAATTACACGCTTCTGCCTTTCAGAAGCAGGGCCATTCCTGTTTATCCAGTGCAGGTCCTGCTTCTAACTCTAGGATGAGACCCTGGGCGAGCTGTGGCCCGCGCACGCCCTCCATCCCCAACTGCCTACTCCGTTTCAAAAGCAAGGCCATTCCTGTTTATCCAGTGCAGGCCCTGCTTCTAACTCTAAGATGAGACCCTGGGCGAGCTCCATCGCCAACTGCCAACTGCGTTTCAAAAGCAAGGCCTTTCCTGTTTATCCAGTGCAGGCCCTGCTTCTAACTCTGGGATGAGACCCTGGGCGAGCTGCGGCCTATGCAAATCTAATGGCAGCACCATGGAGCGACCTAAACCAGAGGGCCTTATGGGCACAACGGTGGTCAGTGTAAAGTGGGCACATTTTGAAAAGGCTCACCTTTGCCCTTGACTGCCGAAGCAGTTTTAGGGTATTTAAAAAAAAGGGCTACATTGTCATGGAACTATGCTCATCTCTCGTGCGCCGAAGACTTAAAAGTGGAACTACTCACGGCATGCGGTGCATCTTCAGCGTCATCACTGGGTCCTGGCAGGTGAGGAGCCCGGTGAAAATCTTTGTTCGTCGGATCCTCCGCCGCGCAGCGTCTCAGCAGCGCAACGCGGCTCCCTGTGAAAGAAACAAGGCGCTGCGTCATGGTGTCGATGCTTCGACACCACGACGCAGTGGTATGTCCAGAGATGGGCTAAATTCCAAAGACATGTATGGCCCGACCAACCAACCACCCTGTCATTAAATGTGTAAGCCTTTCATTTTTAAAAGAAAGAGTAAGGCCTAATGGCCATTATTTTCGTGTGCCTCTTAGACAAAGAATAACTATCTCTAATAAAAACCCATGCGCTTCACCACAGTATGAGTGAAAGCGCCGGTGCTGTAAAAAAGATTCTTATAATTACACGCTTCTGCCTTTCAGAAGCAGGGCCATTCCTGTTTATCCAGTGCAGGTCCTGCTTCTAACTCTAGGATGAGACCCTGGGCGAGCTGTGGCCCGCGCACGCCCTCCATCCCCAACTGCCTACTCCGTTTCAAAAGCAAGGCCATTCCTGTTTATCCAGTGCAGGCCCTGCTTCTAACTCTAAGATGAGACCCTGGGCGAGCTCCATCGCCAACTGCCAACTGCGTTTCAAAAGCAAGGCCATTCCTGTTTATCCAGTGCAGGCCCTGCTTCTAACTCTGGGATGAAACCCTGGGCGAGCTGCGGCCCATGCAAATCTAATGGCAGCACCATGGAGCGACCTAAACCAGAGGGCCTTATGGGCACAACGGCGGTCAGTGTAAAGTGGGCACATTTTGAAAAGGCTCACCTTTGCCCTTGACTGCAGAGAGCAGTTTTAGGGCATTTAAAAAAACGGGCTACATTGTCATGGAATTATGCTCATCTCTCGTGCGCAGAAGACTTAAAAGTGGAACTACTCACGGCATGCGGTGCATCTTCAGCGTCATCACTGGGTCCTGGCAGGTGAGGAGCCCGGCGAAAATCTTTGTTCGTCGGATCCTCCGTCGCGCAGCGTCTCAGCAGCGCAACCAGGCTCCCTGTGAAAGAAACAAGGCGCTGCGTCATGGTGTCGATGCTTCGACAACACGACGCAGTGGTATGTCCAGAGATGGGCAAAATTCCAAAGACATGTATGGCCCGACCAACCAACCACCCTGTCATTAAATGTGTAAGCCTTTCATTTTTAAAAGAAAGAGTAAGGCCTAATGGCCATTATTTTCGTGTGCCTCTTAGACAAAGAATAACTATCTCTAATAAAAACCCATGCCGCTTCACCACAGTATAAGTGAAAGCACCGGGGCTGTAAAAAAGGTCCTTACAATTACACGCTTCTGCCTTTCAGAAGCAGGGCCATTCCCGTTTATCCAGTGCAGGCCCTGCTTCTAACTCTAGGATGAGACCCTGGGCGAGCTGTGGCCCGCGCACGCCCTCCATCCCCAACTGCCTACTCCGTTTCAAAAGCAAGGCCATTCCTGTTTATCCAGTGCAGGCCCTGCTTCTAACTCTAAGATGAGACCCTGGGCGAGCTCCATCGCCAACTGCCAACTGCGTTTCAAAAGCAAGGCCTTTCCTGTTTATCCAGTGCAGGCCCTGCTTCTAACTCTGGGATGAGACCCTGGGCGAGCTGCGGCCTATGCAAATCTAATGGCAGCACCATGGAGCGACCTAAACCAGAGGGCCTTATGGGCACAACGGTGGTCAGTGTAAAGTGGGCACATTTTGAAAAGGCTCACCTTTGCCCTTGACTGCCGAAGCAGTTTTAGGGTATTTAAAAAAAAGGGCTACATTGTCATGGAACTATGCTCATCTCTCGTGCGCCGAAGACTTAAAAGTGGAACTACTCACGGCATGCGGTGCATCTTCAGCGTCATCACTGGGTCCTGGCAGGTGAGGAGCCCGGTGAAAATCTTTGTTCGTCGGATCCTCCGCCGCGCAGCGTCTCAGCAGCGCAACGCGGCTCCCTGTGAAAGAAACAAGGCGCTGCGTCATGGTGTCGATGCTTCGACACCACGACGCAGTGGTATGTCCAGAGATGGGCAAAATTCCAAAGACATGTATGGCCCGACCAACCAACCACCCTGTCATTAAATGTGTAAGCCTTTCATTTTTAAAAGAAAGAGTAAGGCCTAATGGCCATTATTTTCGTGTGCCTCTTAGACAAAGAATAACTATCTCTAATAAAAACCCATGCGCTTCACCACAGTATGAGTGTAAAAAAGATTCTTACAATTACACGCTTCTGCCTTTCAGAAGCAGGGCCATTCCTGTTTATCCAGTGCAGGTCCTGCTTCTAACTCTAGGATGAGACCCTGGGCGAGCTGTGGCCCGCGCACACCCTCCATCCCCAACTGCCTACTCCGTTTCAAAAGCAAGGCCATTCCTGTTTAACCAGTGCAGGCCCTGCTTCTAACTCTAAGATGAGACCCTGGGCGAGCTGCGGCCCGCGCACGCCCTCCATCCCCAACTGCCTACTCCGTTTCATAAGCAAGGCCATTCCTGTTTATCCAGTGCAGGCCCTGCTTCTAACTCTAAGATGAGACCCTGGGAGAGCTCCATCGCCAACTGCCAACTGCGTTTCAAAAGCAAGGCCATTCCTGTTTATCCACTGCAGGCCCTGCTTCTAACTCTGGGATGAAACCCTGGGCGAGCTGCGGCCCATGCAAATCTAATGGCAGCACCATGGAGCGACCTAAACCAGAGGGCCTTATGGGCACAACGGCGGTCAGTGTAAAGTGGGCACATTTTGAAAAGGCTCACCTTTGCCCTTGACTGCAGAGAGCAGTTTTAGGGCATTTAAAAAAACGGGCTACATTGTCATGGAACTATGCTCATCTCTCGTGCGCCGAAGACTTAAAAGTGGAACTACTCACGGCATGCGGTGCATCTTCAGCGTCATCACTGGGTCCTGGCAGGTGAGGAGCCCGGCGAAAATCTTTGTTCGTCGGATCCTCCGTCGCGCAGCGTCTCAGCAGAGCAACCAGGCTCCCTGTGAAAGAAACAAGGCGCTGCGTCATGGTGTCGATGCTTCGACACCACGACGCAGTGGTATGTCCAGAGATGGGCAAAATTCCAAAGACATGTATGGCCCGACCAACCAACCACCCTGTCATTAAATGTGTAAGCCTTTCATTTTTAAAAGAAAGAGTAAGGCCTAATGGCCATTATTTTCGTGTGCCTCTTAGACAAAGAATAACTATCTCTAATAAAAACCCATGCGCTTCACCACAGTATGAGTGAAAGCGCCGGTGCTGTAAAAAAGATTCTTACAATTACACGCTTCTGCCTTTCAGAAGCAGGGCCATTCCTGTTTATCCAGTGCAGGTCCTGCTTCTAACTCTAGGATGAGACCCTGGGCGAGCTGTGGCCCGCGCACGCCCTCCATCCCCAACTGCCTACTCCGTTTCAAAAGCAAGGCCATTCCTGTTTATCCAGTGCAGGCCCTGCTTCTAACTCTAAGATGAGACCCTGGGCGAGCTCCATCGCCAACTGCCAACTGCGTTTCAAAAGCAAGGCCTTTCCTGTTTATCCAGTGCAGGCCCTGCTTCTAACTCTGGGATGAGACCCTGGGCGAGCTGCGGCCTATGCAAATCTAATGGCAGCACCATGGAGCGACCTAAACCAGAGGGCCTTATGGGCACAACGGTGGTCAGTGTAAAGTGGGCACATTTTGAAAAGGCTCACCTTTGCCCTTGACTGCCGAAGCAGTTTTAGGGTATTTAAAAAAAAGGGCTACATTGTCATGGAACTATGCTCATCTCTCGTGCGCCGAAGACTTAAAAGTGGAACTACTCACGGCATGCGGTGCATCTTCAGCGTCATCACTGGGTCCTGGCAGGTGAGGAGCCCGGTGAAAATCTTTGTTCGTCGGATCCTCCGCCGCGCAGCGTCTCAGCAGCGCAACGCGGCTCCCTGTGAAAGAAACAAGGCGCTGCGTCATGGTGTCGATGCTTCGACACCACGACGCAGTGGTATGTCCAGAGATGGGCTAAATTCCAAAGACATGTATGGCCCGACCAACCAACCACCCTGTCATTAAATGTGTAAGCCTTTCATTTTTAAAAGAAAGAGTAAGGCCTAATGGCCATTATTTTCGTGTGCCTCTTAGACAAAGAATAACTATCTCTAATAAAAACCCATGCGCTTCACCACAGTATGAGTGAAAGCGCCGGTGCTGTAAAAAAGATTCTTACAATTACACGCTTCTGCCTTTCAGAAGCAGGGCCATTCCTGTTTATCCAGTGCAGGTCCTGCTTCTAACTCTAGGATGAGACCCTGGGCGAGCTGTGGCCCGCGCACGCCCTCCATCCCCAACTGCCTACTCCGTTTCAAAAGCAAGGCCATTCCTGTTTAACCAGTGCAGGCCCTGCTTCTAACTCTAAGATGAGACCCTGGGCGAGCTGCGGCCCATGCAAATCTAATGGCAGCACCATGGAGCGACCTAAACCAGAGGGCCTTATGGGCACAACGGCGGTCAGTGTAAAGTGGGCACATTTTGAAAAGGCTCACCATTGCCCTTGACTGCCGAAGCAGTTTTAGGGTATTTAAAAAAACGGGCTACATTGTCATGGAACCATGCTCATCTCTCGTGCGCCGAAGACTTAAAAGTGGAACTACTCACGGCATGCGGTGCATCTTCAGCGTCATCACTGGGTCCTGGCAGGTGAGGAGCCCGGCGAAAATCTTTGTTCGTCGGATCCTCCGTCGCGCAGCGTCTCAGCAGCGCAACCAGGCTCCCTGTGAAAGAAACAAGGCGCTGCGTCATGGTGTTGATGCTTCGACACCACGACGCAGTGGTATGTCCAGAGATGGGCAAAATTCCAAAGACATGTATGGGCCGACCAACCAACCACCCTGTCATTAAATGTGTAAGCCTTTCATTTTTAAAAGAAAGAGTAAGGCCTAATGGCCATTATTTTCGTGTGCCTCTTAGACAAAGAATAACTATCTCTAATAAAAACCCATGCCGCTTCACCACAGTATAAGTGAAAGCGCCGGTGCTGTAAAAAAGGTTCTTACAATTACACGCTTCTGCCTTTAAGAAGCAGGGCCATTCCTGTTTATCCAGTGCAGGCCCTGCTTCTAACTCTAGGATGAGACCCTGGGCGAGCTGTGGCCCGCGCACGCCCTCCATCCCCAACTGCCTACTCCGTTTCAAAAGCAAGGCCATTCCTGTTTATCCAGTGCAGACCCTGCTTCTAACTCTAAGATGAGACCCTGGGCGAGCTCCATCGCCAACTGCCAACTGCGTTTCAAAAGCAAGGCCATTCCTGTTTATCCAGTGCAGGCCCTGCTTCTAACTCTGGGATGAAACCCTGGGCGAGCTGCGGCCCATGCAAATCTAATGGCAGCACCATGGAGCGACCTAAACCAGAGGGCCTTATGGGCACAACGGCGGTCAGTGTAAAGTGGGCACATTTTGAAAAGGCTCACCTTTGCCCTTGACTGCAGAGAGCAGTTTTAGGGCATTTAAAAAAACGGGCTACATTGTCATGGAACTATGCTCATCTCTCGTGCGCCGAAGACTTAAAAGTGGAACTACTCACGGCATGCGGTGCATCTTCAGCGTCATCACTGGGTCCTGGCAGGTGAGGAGCCCGGCGAAAATCTTTGTTCGTCGGATCCTCCGTCGCGCAGCGTCTCAGCAGCGCAACCAGGCTCCCTGTGAAAGAAACAAGGCGCTGCGTCATGGTGTCGATGCTTCGACAACACGACGCAGTGGTATGTCCAGAGATGGGCAAAATTCCAAAGACATGTATGGCCCGACCAACCAACCACCCTGTCATTAAATGTGTAAGCCTTTCATTTTTAAAAGAAAGAGTAAGGCCTAATGGCCATTATTTTCGTGTGCCTCTTAGACAAAGAATAACTATCTCTAATAAAAACCCATGCGCTTCACCACAGTATGAGTGAAAGCGCCGGTGCTGTAAAAAAGATTCTTACAATTACACGCTTCTGCCTTTCAGAAGCAGGGCCATTCCTGTTTATCCAGTGCAGGTCCTGCTTCTAACTCTAGGATGAGACCCTGGGCGAGCTGTGGCCCGCGCACGCCCTCCATCCCCAACTGCCTACTCCGTTTCAAAAGCAAGGCCATTCCTGTTTATCCAGTGCAGGCCCTGCTTCTAACTCTAAGATGAGACCCTGGGCGAGCTCCATCGCCAACTGCCAACTGCGTTTCAAAAGCAAGGCCTTTCCTGTTTATCCAGTGCAGGCCCTGCTTCTAACTCTGGGATGAGACCCTGGGCGAGCTGCGGCCTATGCAAATCTAATGGCAGCACCATGGAGCGACCTAAACCAGAGGGCCTTATGGGCACAACGGTGGTCAGTGTAAAGTGGGCACATTTTGAAAAGGCTCACCTTTGCCCTTGACTGCCGAAGCAGTTTTAGGGTATTTAAAAAAAAGGGCTACATTGTCATGGAACTATGCTCATCTCTCGTGCGCCGAAGACTTAAAAGTGGAACTACTCACGGCATGCGGTGCATCTTCAGCGTCATCACTGGGTCCTGGCAGGTGAGGAGCCCGGTGAAAATCTTTGTTCGTCGGATCCTCCGCCGCGCAGCGTCTCAGCAGCGCAACGCGGCTCCCTGTGAAAGAAACAAGGCGCTGCGTCATGGTGTCGATGCTTCGACACCACGACGCAGTGGTATGTCCAGAGATGGGCTAAATTCCAAAGACATGTATGGCCCGACCAACCAACCACCCTGTCATTAAATGTGTAAGCCTTTCATTTTTAAAAGAAAGAGTAAGGCCTAATGGCCATTATTTTCGTGTGCCTCTTAGACAAAGAATAACTATCTCTAATAAAAACCCATGCGCTTCACCACAGTATGAGTGAAAGCGCCGGTGCTGTAAAAAAGATTCTTACAATTACACGCTTCTGCCTTTCAGAAGCAGGGCCATTCCTGTTTATCCAGTGCAGGTCCTGCTTCTAACTCTAGGATGAGACCCTGGGCGAGCTGTGGCCCGCGCACGCCCTCCATCCCCAACTGCCTACTCCGTTTCAAAAGCAAGGCCATTCCTGTTTAACCAGTGCAGGCCCTGCTTCTAACTCTAAGATGAGACCCTGGGCGAGCTGCGGCCCATGCAAATCTAATGGCAGCACCATGGAGCGACCTAAACCAGAGGGCCTTATGGGCACAACGGCGGTCAGTGTAAAGTGGGCACATTTTGAAAAGGCTCACCATTGCCCTTGACTGCCGAAGCAGTTTTAGGGTATTTAAAAAAACGGGCTACATTGTCATGGAACCATGCTCATCTCTCGTGCGCCGAAGACTTAAAAGTGGAACTACTCACGGCATGCGGTGCATCTTCAGCGTCATCACTGGGTCCTGGCAGGTGAGGAGCCCGGCGAAAATCTTTGTTCGTCGGATCCTCCGTCGCGCAGCGTCTCAGCAGCGCAACCAGGCTCCCTGTGAAAGAAACAAGGCGCTGCGTCATGGTGTTGATGCTTCGACACCACGAGGCAGTGGTATGTCCAGAGATGGGCAAAATTCCAAAGACATGTATGGGCCGACCAACCAACCACCCTGTCATTAAATGTGTAAGCCTTTCATTTTTAAAAGAAAGAGTAAGGCCTAATGGCCATTATTTTCGTGTGCCTCTTAGACAAAGAATAACTATCTCTAATAAAAACCCATGCCGCTTCACCACAGTATAAGTGAAAGCGCCGGTGCTGTAAAAAAGGTTCTTACAATTACACGCTTCTGCCTTTAAGAAGCAGGGCCATTCCTGTTTATCCAGTGCAGGCCCTGCTTCTAACTCTAGGATGAGACCCTGGGCGAGCTGTGGCCCGCGCACGCCCTCCATCCCCAACTGCCTACTCCGTTTCAAAAGCAAGGCCATACCTGTTTATCCAGTGCAGACCCTGCTTCTAACTCTAAGATGAGACCCTGGGCGAGCTCCATCGCCAACTGCCAACTGCGTTTCAAAAGCAAGGCCATTCCTGTTTATCCAGTGCAGGCCCTGCTTCTAACTCTGGGATGAAACCCTGGGCGAGCTGCGGCCCATGCAAATCTAATGGCAGCACCATGGAGCGACCTAAACCAGAGGGCCTTATGGGCACAACGGCGGTCAGTGTAAAGTGGGCACATTTTGAAAAGGCTCACCTTTGCCCTTGACTGCAGAGAGCAGTTTTAGGGCATTTAAAAAAACGGGCTACATTGTCATGGAACTATGCTCATCTCTCGTGCGCCGAAGACTTAAAAGTGGAACTACTCACGGCATGCGGTGCATCTTCAGCGTCATCACTGGGTCCTGGCAGGTGAGGAGCCCGGCGAAAATCTTTGTTCGTCGGATCCTCCGTCGCGCAGCGTCTCAGCAGCGCAACCAGGCTCCCTGTGAAAGAAACAAGGCGCTGCGTCATGGTGTCGATGCTTCGACAACACGACGCAGTGGTATGTCCAGAGATGGGCAAAATTCCAAAGACATGTATGGCCCGACCAACCAACCACCCTGTCATTAAATGTGTAAGCCTTTCATTTTTAAAAGAAAGAGTAAGGCCTAATGGCCATTATTTTCGTGTGCCTCTTAGACAAAGAATAACTATCTCTAATAAAAACCCATGCCGCTTCACCACAGTATAAGTGAAAGCACCGGGGCTGTAAAAAAGGTCCTTACAATTACACGCTTCTGCCTTTCAGAAGCAGGGCCATTCCCGTTTATCCAGTGCAGGCCCTGCTTCTAACTCTAGGATGAGACCCTGGGCGAGCTGTGGCCCGCGCACGCCCTCCATCCCCAACTGCCTACTCCGTTTCAAAAGCAAGGCCATTCCTGTTTATCCAGTGCAGGCCCTGCTTCTAACTCTAAGATGAGACCCTGGGCGAGCTCCATCGCCAACTGCCAACTGCGTTTCAAAAGCAAGGCCTTTCCTGTTTATCCAGTGCAGGCCCTGCTTCTAACTCTGGGATGAGACCCTGGGCGAGCTGCGGCCTATGCAAATCTAATGGCAGCACCATGGAGCGACCTAAACCAGAGGGCCTTATGGGCACAACGGTGGTCAGTGTAAAGTGGGCACATTTTGAAAAGGCTCACCTTTGCCCTTGACTGCCGAAGCAGTTTTAGGGTATTTAAAAAAAAGGGCTACATTGTCATGGAACTATGCTCATCTCTCGTGCGCCGAAGACTTAAAAGTGGAACTACTCACGGCATGCGGTGCATCTTCAGCGTCATCACTGGGTCCTGGCAGGTGAGGAGCCCGGTGAAAATCTTTGTTCGTCGGATCCTCCGCCGCGCAGCGTCTCAGCAGCGCAACGCGGCTCCCTGTGAAAGAAACAAGGCGCTGCGTCATGGTGTCGATGCTTCGACACCACGACGCAGTGGTATGTCCAGAGATGGGCTAAATTCCAAAGACATGTATGGCCCGACCAACCAACCACCCTGTCATTAAATGTGTAAGCCTTTCATTTTTAAAAGAAAGAGTAAGGCCTAATGGCCATTATTTTCGTGTGCCTCTTAGACAAAGAATAACTATCTCTAATAAAAACCCATGCGCTTCACCACAGTATGAGTGTAAAAAAGATTCTTACAATTACACGCTTCTGCCTTTCAGAAGCAGGGCCATTCCTGTTTATCCAGTGCAGGTCCTGCTTCTAACTCTAGGATGAGACCCTGGGCGAGCTGTGGCCCGCGCACGCCCTCCATCCCCAACTGCCTACTCCGTTTCAAAAGCAAGGCCATTCCTGTTTAACCAGTGCAGGCCCTGCTTCTAACTCTAAGATGAGACCCTGGGCGAGCTGCGGCCCGCGCACGCCCTCCATCCCCAACTGCCTACTCCGTTTCATAAGCAAGGCCATTCCTGTTTATCCAGTGCAGGCCCTGCTTCTAACTCTAAGATGAGACCCTGGGAGAGCTCCATCGCCAACTGCCAACTGCGTTTCAAAAGCAAGGCCATTCCTGTTTATCCACTGCAGGCCCTGCTTCTAACTCTGGGATGAAACCCTGGGCGAGCTGCGGCCCATGCAAATCTAATGGCAGCACTATGGAGCGACCTAAACCAGAGGGCCTTATGGGCACAACGGCGGTCAGTGTAAAGTGGGCACATTTTGAAAAGGCTCACCTTTGCCCTTGACTGCCGAAGCAGTTTTAGGGTATTTAAAAAAACGGGCTACATTGTCATGGAACTATGCTCATCTCTCGTGCGCCGAAGACTTAAAAGTGGAACTACTCACGGCATGCGGTGCATCTTCAGCGTCATCACTGGGTCCTGGCAGGTGAGGAGCCCGGCGAAAATCTTTGTTCGTCGGATCCTCCGGCGTGCAGCGTCTCAGCAGCGCAACCCGGCTCCCTGTGAAAGAAACAAGGCGCTGCGTCATGGTGTCGATGCTTCGACACCACGACGCAGTGGTATGTCAAGAGATGGGCAAAATTCCAAAGACATGTATGGGCCGACCAACCAACCACCCTGTCATTAAATGTGTAAGCCTTTCATTTTTAAAAGAAAGAGTAAGGCCTAATGGCCATTATTTTCGTGTGCCTCTTAGACAAAGAATAACTATCTCTAATAAAAACCCATGCCGCTTCACCACAGTATAAGTGAAAGCGCCGGTGCTGTAAAAAAGGTTCTTACAATTACACGCTTCTGCCTTTCAGAAGCAGGGCCATTCCTGTTTATCCAGTGCAGGCCCTGCTTCTAACTCTAGGATGAGACCCTGGGCGAGCTGTGGCCCGCGCACGCCCTCCATCCCCAACTGCCTACTCCGTTTCAAAAGCAAGGCCATTCCTGTTTATCCAGTGCAGGCCCTGCTTCTAACTCTAAGATGAGACCCTGGGCGAGCTCCATCACCAACTGCCAACTGCGTTTCAAAAGCAAGGCCTTTCCTGTTTATCCAGTGCAGGCCCTGCTTCTAACTCTGGGATGAGACCCTGGGCGAGCTGCGGCCCATGCAAATCTAATGTCAGCACCATGGAGCGACCTAAACCAGAGGGCCTTATGGGCACAACGGCGGTCAGTGTAAAGTGGGCACATTTTGAAAAGGCTCACCTTTGCCCTTGACTGCCGAAGCAGTTTTAGGGTATTTAAAAAAACGGGCTACATTGTCATGGAACTATGCTCATCTCTCGTGTGCCGAAGACTTAAAAGTGGAACTACTCACGGCATGCGGTGCATCTTCAGCGTCACCACTGGGTCCTGGCAGGTGAGGAGCCCGGCGAAAATCTTTGTTTGTCCGATACTCCGCCGCGCAGCGTCTCAGCAGCGCAACCCGGCTCCCTGTGAAAGAAACAAGGCGCTGCGTCATGGTGTCGATGCTTCGACACCACGACGCAGTGGTATGTCCAGAGATGGGCAAAATTCCAAAGACATGTATGGCCCGACCAACCAACCACCCTGTCATTAAATGTGTAAGCCTTTCATTTTTAAAAGAAAGAGTAAGGCCTAATGGCCATTATTTTCGTGTGCCTCTTAGACAAAGAATAACTATCTCTAATAAAAACCCATGCCGCTTCACCACAGTATGAGTGAAAGCGCCCGTGCTTTAAAAAGATTCTTACAATTACACGCTTCTGCCTTTCAGAAGCAGGGCCATTCCTGTTTATCCAGTGCAGGTCCTGCTTCTAACTCTAGGATGAGACCCTGGGCGAGCTGTGGCCCGCGCACGCCCTCCATCCCCAACTGCCTACTCCGTTTCAAAAGCAAGGCCATTCCTGTTTAACCAGTGCAGGCCCTGCTTCTAACTCTAAGATGAGACCCTGGGCGAGCTGCGGCCCATGCAAATCTAATGGCAGCACCATGGAGCGACCTAAACCAGAGGGCCTTATGGGCACAACGGCGGTCAGTGTAAAGTGGGCACATTTTGAAAAGGCTCACCATTGCCCTTGACTGCCGAAGCAGTTTTAGGGTATTTAAAAAAACGGGCTACATTGTCATGGAACCATGCTCATCTCTCGTGCGCCGAAGACTTAAAAGTGGAACTACTCACGGCATGCGGTGCATCTTCAGCGTCATCACTGGGTCCTGGCAGGTGAGGAGCCCGGCGAAAATCTTTGTTCGTCGGATCCTTTGTCGCGCAGCGTCTCAGCAGCGCAACCGGGCTCCCTGTGAAAGAAACAAGGCGCTGCGTCATGGTGTCGATGCTTCGACACCACGACGCAGTGGTATGTCCAGAGATGGGCAAAATTCCAAAGACATGTATGGCCCGACCAACCAACCACCCTGTCATTAAATGTGTAAGCCTTTCATTTTTAAAAGAAAGAGTAAGGCCTAATGGCCATTATTTTCGTGTGCCTCTTAGACAAAGAATAACTATCTCTAATAAAAACCCATGCCGCTTCACCACAGTATGAGTGAAAGCGCCGGTGCTGTAAAAAAGGTTCTTACAATTACACGCTTCTGCCTTTCAGAAGCAGGGCCATTCCTGTTTATCCAGTGCAGGCCCTGCTTCTAACTCTAGGATGAGACCCTGGGCGAGCTGTGGCCCGCGCACGCCCTCCATCCCCAACTGCCTACTCCGTTTCAAAAGCAAGGCCATTCCTGTTTATCCAGTGCAGGCCCTGCTTCTAACTCTAAGATGAGACCCTGGGCGAGCTCCATCGCCAACTGCCAACTGCGTTTCAAAAGCAAGGCCTTTCCTGTTTATCCAGTGCAGGCCCTGCTTCTAACTCTGGGATGAGACCCTGGGCGAGCTGCGGCCCATGCAAATCTAATGGCAGCACCATGGAGCGACCTAAACCAGAGGGCCTTATGGGCACAACGGCGGTCAGTGTAAAGTGGGCACATTTTGAAAAGGCTCACCATTGCCCTTGACTGCCGAAGCAGTTTTAGGGTATTTAAAAAAACGGGCTACATTGTCATGGAACCATGCTCATCTCTCGTGCACCGAAGACTTAAAAGTGGAACTACTCACGGCATGCGGTGCATCTTCAGCGTCATCACTGGGTCCTGGCAGGTGAGGAGCCCGGCGAAAATCTTTGTTCGTCGGATCCTCCGTCGCGCAGCGTCTCAGCAGCGCAACCAGGCTCCCTGTGAAAGAAACAAGGCGCTGCGTCATGGTGTTGATGCTTCGACACCACGACGCAGTGGTATGTCCAGAGATGGGCAAAATTCCAAAGACATGTATGGGCCGACCAACCAACCACCCTGTCATTAAATGTGTAAGCCTTTCATTTTTAAAAGAAAGAGTAAGGCCTAATGGCCATTATTTTCGTGTGCCTCTTAGACAAAGAATAACTATCTCTAATAAAAACCCATGCCGCTTCACCACAGTATAAGTGAAAGCGCCGGTGCTGTAAAAAAGGTTCTTACAATTACACGCTTCTGCCTTTAAGAAGCAGGGCCATTCCTGTTTATCCAGTGCAGGCCCTGCTTCTAACTCTAGGATGAGACCCTGGGCGAGCTGTGGCCCGCGCACGCCCTCCATCCCCAACTGCCTACTCCGTTTCAAAAGCAAGGCCATTCCTGTTTATCCAGTGCAGGCCCTGCTTCTAACTCTAAGATGAGACCCTGGGAGAGCTCCATCGCCAACTGCCAACTGCGTTTCAAAAGCAAGGCCATTCCTGTTTATCCAGTGCAGGCCCTGCTTCTAACTCTGGGATGAAACCCTGGGCGAGCTGCGGCCCATGCAAATCTAATGGCAGCACCATGGAGCGACCTAAACCAGAGGGCCTTATGGGCACAACGGCGGTCAGTGTAAAGTGGGCACATTTTGAAAAGGCTCACCTTTGCCCTTGACTGCAGAGAGCAGTTTTAGGGCATTTAAAAAAACGGGCTACATTGTCATGGAATTATGCTCATCTCTCGTGCGCAGAAGACTTAAAAGTGGAACTACTCACGGCATGCGGTGCATCTTCAGCGTCATCACTGGGTCCTGGCAGGTGAGGAGCCCGGCGAAAATCTTTGTTCGTCGGATCCTCCGTCGCGCAGCGTCTCAGCAGCGCAACCAGGCTCCCTGTGAAAGAAACAAGGCGCTGCGTCATGGTGTCGATGCTTCGACAACACGACGCAGTGGTATGTCCAGAGATGGGCAAAATTCCAAAGACATGTATGGCCCGACCAACCAACCACCCTGTCATTAAATGTGTAAGCCTTTCATTTTTAAAAGAAAGAGTAAGGCCTAATGGCCATTATTTTCGTGTGCCTCTTAGACAAAGAATAACTATCTCTAATAAAAACCCATGCCGCTTCACCACAGTATAAGTGAAAGCACCGGGGCTGTAAAAAAGGTCCTTACAATTACACGCTTCTGCCTTTCAGAAGCAGGGCCATTCCCGTTTATCCAGTGCAGGCCCTGCTTCTAACTCTAGGATGAGACCCTGGGCGAGCTGTGGCCCGCGCACGCCCTCCATCCCCAACTGCCTACTCCGTTTCAAAAGCAAGGCCATTCCTGTTTATCCAGTGCAGGCCCTGCTTCTAACTCTAAGATGAGACCCTGGGCGAGCTCCATCGCCAACTGCCAACTGCGTTTCAAAAGCAAGGCCTTTCCTGTTTATCCAGTGCAGGCCCTGCTTCTAACTCTGGGATGAGACCCTGGGCGAGCTGCGGCCTATGCAAATCTAATGGCAGCACCATGGAGCGACCTAAACCAGAGGGCCTTATGGGCACAACGGTGGTCAGTGTAAAGTGGGCACATTTTGAAAAGGCTCACCTTTGCCCTTGACTGCCGAAGCAGTTTTAGGGTATTTAAAAAAAAGGGCTACATTGTCATGGAACTATGCTCATCTCTCGTGCGCCGAAGACTTAAAAGTGGAACTACTCACGGCATGCGGTGCATCTTCAGCGTCATCACTGGGTCCTGGCAGGTGAGGAGCCCGGTGAAAATCTTTGTTCGTCGGATCCTCCGCCGCGCAGCGTCTCAGCAGCGCAACGCGGCTCCCTGTGAAAGAAACAAGGCGCTGCGTCATGGTGTCGATGCTTCGACACCACGACGCAGTGGTATGTCCAGAGATGGGCAAAATTCCAAAGACATGTATGGCCCGACCAACCAACCACCCTGTCATTAAATGTGTAAGCCTTTCATTTTTAAAAGAAAGAGTAAGGCCTAATGGCCATTATTTTCGTGTGCCTCTTAGACAAAGAATAACTATCTCTAATAAAAACCCATGCGCTTCACCACAGTATGAGTGTAAAAAAGATTCTTACAATTACACGCTTCTGCCTTTCAGAAGCAGGGCCATTCCTGTTTATCCAGTGCAGGTCCTGCTTCTAACTCTAGGATGAGACCCTGGGCGAGCTGTGGCCCGGCACACCCTCCATCCCCAACTGCCTACTCCGTTTCAAAAGCAAGGCCATTCCTGTTTAACCAGTGCAGGCCCTGCTTCTAACTCTAAGATGAGACCCTGGGCGAGCTGCGGCCCGCGCACGCCCTCCATCCCCAACTGCCTACTCCGTTTCATAAGCAAGGCCATTCCTGTTTATCCAGTGCAGGCCCTGCTTCTAACTCTAAGATGAGACCCTGGGAGAGCTCCATCGCCAACTGCCAACTGCGTTTCAAAAGCAAGGCCATTCCTGTTTATCCACTGCAGGCCCTGCTTCTAACTCTGGGATGAAACCCTGGGCGAGCTGCGGCCCATGCAAATCTAATGGCAGCACCATGGAGCGACCTAAACCAGAGGGCCTTATGGGCACAACGGCGGTCAGTGTAAAGTGGGCACATTTTGAAAAGGCTCACCTTTGCCCTTGACTGCAGAGAGCAGTTTTACGGCATTTAAAAAAACGGGCTACATTGTCATGGAACTATGCTCATCTCTCGTGCGCCGAAGACTTAAAAGTGGAACTACTCATGGCATGCGGTGCATCTTCAGCGTCATCACTGGGTCCTGGCAGGTGAGGAGCCCGGCGAAAATCTTTGTTCGTCGGATCCTCCGTCGCGCAGCGTCTCAGCAGAGCAACCAGGCTCCCTGTGAAAGAAACAAGGCGCTGCGTCATGGTGTCGATGCTTCGACACCACGACGCAGTGGTATGTCCAGAGATGGGCAAAATTCCAAAGACATGTATGGCCCGACCAACCAACCACCCTGTCATTAAATGTGTAAGCCTTTCATTTTTAAAAGAAAGAGTAAGGCCTAATGGCCATTATTTTCGTGTGCCTCTTAGACAAAGAATAACTATCTCTAATAAAAACCCATGCGCTTCACCACAGTATGAGTGAAAGCGCCGGTGCTGTAAAAAAGATTCTTACAATTACACGCTTCTGCCTTTCAGAAGCAGGGCCATTCCTGTTTATCCAGTGCAGGTCCTGCTTCTAACTCTAGGATGAGACCCTGGGCGAGCTGTGGCCCGCGCACGCCCTCCATCCCCAACTGCCTACTCCGTTTCAAAAGCAAGGCCATTCCTGTTTATCCAGTGCAGGCCCTGCTTCTAACTCTAAGATGAGACCCTGGGCGAGCTCCATCGCCAACTGCCAACTGCGTTTCAAAAGCAAGGCCTTTCCTGTTTATCCAGTGCAGGCCCTGTTTCTAACTCTGGGATGAGACCCTGGGCGAGCTGCGGCCTATGCAAATCTAATGGCAGCACCATGGAGCGACCTAAACCAGAGGGCCTTATGGGCACAACGGTGGTCAGTGTAAAGTGGGCACATTTTGAAAAGGCTCACCTTTGCCCTTGACTGCCGAAGCAGTTTTAGGGTATTTAAAAAAAAGGGCTACATTGTCATGGAACTATGCTCATCTCTCGTGCGCCGAAGACTTAAAAGTGGAACTACTCACGGCATGCGGTGCA